>NW_026911364.1:0-1000 GCF_963692335.1 Osmerus eperlanus | reverse complement strand
CCCTCTTGCCCTCCTCCTCTCTCTCTCTCTCTCTCTCTCTCTCTCTCGGGTGATCAGTGGGCTGGACATGCTGCAGCAGCACAGCTCGCCGGCTCATTAGGCTTTACGCTCACAGCGTCGCCGCCAACCATCTGACGACGGACCTGTTAAGTCAGACCCGCACTGGTGTGGACGGAGAGATGCCCCCCCCCCCCCCGGTCTCGCCCCACGTCCTCTGCAGCGGACAGCTTCCTCCTTCAGACTTGGCGCCCCTGCAGAAGGGATACAAAACCTCGCCGGAACTTTCTTTTCGCATTTTTTCTCTCTCTCTTCTTCTAGTTCTTCTTCCGATGCACCCTTTTTGCTGCATTTTTTTCGCTTCTTCTTCTTCTCCTCCTCCTTCTTCTGACCGCTGGAGGGAGGGGGGGGTGGTGTTCTTTCTTGTGCTGGAGGTGGCAGAAGGGGGGTTGGGGGGGTCAGGACATGTGGCTCCGTGCTGGCCGGCGGGAATGTGGATGCTGGAGGATGACGAGGCATCCAGAGTGAAGGAGGCGGCCTGGGCGGGATGGGAGTTCTACACAGGTGGTGGTGGTGAACAGTTGTGGCAGTGTATTAACAGTAGTGGGGGGGGGGGGGGTCTTTGGAGGAGGATTGGGGGGGGGGGTGGGGGGGGGGCTGAGTAGATGTGTGTCACTGGCTGAACCTTAGGGTAGTAACCCAGTTTGTCTCCTCCCCCTTCCGCTGGCTTGCTGGAAGGCAGGCCGGGGGGCACACAGCACTGCAGTGCTAGCTCCCAGGCTCCCAGGCCCTGGCTCACGCTACACGGCCAGCCCATTCACTCGCTTCCCCCCTCCCTCCCTCCCTCTCTCTCCCCCAGCGCTGCTAGCCCGGCCCAGCGTGGTGGGCGGGAGGAGGAATTTCCTACACCCCCCCCCCCCCCCCCCCCCCCCCCCCCCCCCCCCCACCCCCCCCCCACCCCCCCGCTATTCGCTCACCCTCTCGGGCGGCTGTGACATTTCCT
>NW_026911363.1:0-23614 GCF_963692335.1 Osmerus eperlanus | reverse complement strand
ACAAAGTCCTTGTGCTCTCTCTCTCTCAAATGGAGTGAAAATATATTGTGGTTCTCAGCCTTCAAGAATAATGTTCTGCATGCATTTCATTCTGTTATAAAAGTACCATATTGTTAGTAGTGCTTCTGATGATCAGATGAACAAGATTATAGTACTTACCTGTTGCTTGGTACATTCCTCTGTGATCATAGTAAAGGATCCAAACCTTTCAGGCCTACTGGTAGATGATCACAAATTGTATTCCCAGTACAGATGGTATTGAGTTTCTTTGCCCTAGTGATGGTAACCTTCTCAATAAAGATGTCCTTCTGCCCTCTTGCAATGGTGATATTGTCCAGTGCTACAGAATTTTTGCCCCGAGTGAAACAGTTTTTGTGCACCGTGATCGTAGTCTTGCCCCTAGAAATGGTGGTTTTGCCCATACTGAGGGCTGTTGTACCCCTGGAGAGGGTGGTTTTGCGTGTCGAAATGGTGATCATGCCTGTGGTATTGCTAGTTTCTCAGTCTCATCTGTGGTTGCAGTGGTTGTGTGTGTGGGTGCTGCTTTTTTCTGTGTTTGTGGTAGCGTGGTCCATGAGAATGCCAGTGCTGTGGCCCTTGGCGGTTTCGTCCATCTAGACGGTGGTTTTCCGTCTACTGAACGTAGCCTTGCCCAAAGACGTGGAGGTCTTCTTCCGGGTGAGGATGGACTTGCCCAGAGACATGGTAGTCTTACCCCGTTTGATGGTTGTACCACCCATGGAGATGGTGGTCTTGCCCCTAGTGAGGCTGGAGTTGCCCATGGAGATGGCGGTCTTCCCCTCGGTGATGCTGGTGTTCCCCATGGAGACGGTAGTCCTGCCTCAGCATCGGTTTCAACCTCAGTCAGTGCGATGCATCGCCCGCAGAGCTCAGCGCCAGGTCATCGGTCGGATTGAGCTGCAGCCGCGAACCAGAGCAGATCTGAGCAGTCTGTGGGAGGCAACGTCGTCCTTCTGTAACGTGGCGCATTCACCCGACACTGAGAAGCAGCCTCTCAGAGCTTCAGGAACACGTTCCATGTGACTTGAGAAGGGCCAGTGGCAGCCAGAGAGACTGGTACAGAGGACCAATTGTCCTGCTGAGATGGGAACACTACTGAATGCCTGAAGGAGACATTGTTACACACTAAACAATTGACAGTGACATCACTTCGCTCTGTAGCATTGCTCCCATACTGTTTTTATAGTAAACACTCGCCCAATGTGATGTGAAATGCCTTATTCTACTTCTATTCCTGTCGTGCATTGGTATTGTAGCTAGAGTATGTCCTGTTCAGCATTTCGCTTCCTTGTTCTGCACTGATACTGTAGATATGCCCCGTTCAACACTGATACTGTAGTTATGCCCTGTTCAACACTGATACTGCCCTGTTCAACACTGATACTGTAGCTATGCCCCGTTCAACACTGATACTGTAGTTATGCCCCGTTCAACACTGATGCTGTAGCTATGCCCCGTTCAACACTGATACTGTAGTTCTGCCCCGTTCAACACTGATACTGTAGTTCTGCCCCGTTCAACACTGATACTGTAGCTATGCCCCGTTCAACACTGATACTGTAGCTATGCCCCGTTCAACACTGATACTGTAGCTATGCCCCGTTCAACACTGATACTGTAGCTATGCCCCGTTCAACACTGATACTGTAGTTCTGCCCCGTTCAACACTGATACTGTAGTTCTGCCCCGTTCAACACTGATACTGTAGTTATGCCCTGTTCAGCACTGATACTGTAGTTATGCCCTGTTCAACACTGATACTGTAGTTCTGCCCCGTTCAACACTGATACTGTAGTTCTGCCCTGTTCAACACTGATACTGTAGTTATGCCCTGTTCAGCACTGATACTGTAGTTCTGCCCCGTTCAACACTGATACTGTAGTTCTGCCCCGTTCAACACTGATACTGTAGTTATGCCCTGTTCAGCACTGATACTGTAGCTATGCCCTGTTCAGCACTTTGAAATTAGAGGTCCATGACATCAGCGGAGGCCAGATCATACAAGTTCACTTCACTATGAGTTTTTGTGACCTCTTGTTTGTAGTACTCAGTACACCTACCACTTACAATGAATTCCAGATCACTGGGTATTCCAAACTGCAGCTACAAACCGAAATGGATCCTGGCGTCAGTTACAAGGAATGCGGCTTTTTATGCAATGCAGTGCGTTGGTCGAAAACCGAGATGCGAACTATGCAGAAGCCCTGCGATAGATTGTGTGTTGGCTGTAAATGGACAGTGGCAGCCAGGGAGAGGTACAGTGGAGCAATTGTGTTGTTGTCTTAGGAGCACTATTGAATGGCTGAAGGACACATTGTTGTACACAAGGCAAATGGTAATGACATCACTCAACTTTATGGCATTGTTCCAACATCCTTAGTTAAATAAGCACTGGCCATGGTGTCAAACAGTTTTCTGCATGTGTCCACGTTCTAGCAGGTTAGCTGGTGTCTCTCTTTTTAGGGGCCAAACCCAAAAACCTGCAAGCCCCGCGGCCTCTCCCTGATGACACTGATGTTGACCATCAGCATGGTGAAGCGAGGGCGGTGTTGTACTCCATGTAAATTGGCCTGCCCACGTTGAAGGTGGGCAGAGAGAACACATGCCTCTGTCACAGAGGTCTCTTTGTCTCTTGTTTCTGGAAGGTTCTCTGTGAAGACGCTCCTGGAGAAGTATACCGCCGAACCCATCGATGACTCGTCCGAGGAGTTTGTCAATTTCGCCGCCATCTTGGAGCACATCCTTAGCCACCGCTTCAGAGGTAATGTGGGATCTGAACTCTCACCTATACAGCCAAGGCGAGGCAAAGAAGTGCTCAGTTCCTCTGTATTTTCTAAAACTCTAGTTGTAAGCTGGGGAACAGGCCTGTGTCAAATTCATAATAGTTTTGGATTCAAATATTTCTGAGCTAGATTAATCTTGCCTGGTGCAATTGAGCCAAATAAAAGGACCAGAACACAGGGTTTGCCCTTTTTGAGAGAACTTCATAAGTTCCAATACACCAGACAGGCTCAGTAAAGCGTATAAAATTATTTGAATCCAAAACAATTAAGTATTTGACCCAGGTTTGCCAACAACAATAGCACAAGTGCAAGAACATCATATCAGCTTCCTACGCTTACTGCAGTGAAGGACACAGCGCAAGGAATGTATATTTACTTTTTAAGCAAATAACATCTCAGCATGCATCGGTTCATGTACAAATATTGTGGCTTGGCCTGGGTGCCTATAAGTATGACTAACTTGCCCAAGACAGACAGTGGTTAAGGTAAATGACTGGGACACTGGGACAAGGTTGGTGGTTCGATCCCTGGTGTAGCCACAATAAGATCCACACAGCCGTTGGGACCTTGAGCAAGGCCCTTAACCCTGCATTGCTCCAGGGGAGGATTGTCCGTACGTCGCTCTGGCAAATGCTATAATGTAATAATATAATGTTTATGTCATGTTAGGAAAACAATACTTATAATCAATACATTTAATCTCATGTTTCAATGGTTTTTTTATTAAGTCATCAAATCTTTTCTGAAAACCATGGGTATCAAAATTATACAATTACTGTAAATAAAATCTAACAAACTTGAATTTCCAATATATTTTTACTTACGTTAATCTCAGTCTAAAGGAACTATATTGTGTCATTCTGTTACTTTGTTTCACTTAGGTATAAACCCTTTGTCATCCATCACCATGGGCAAAACCAAAGAACTGTCAGTTGAAAAGAGTCAGATGGTAATTTACTGTCACAAGTCTGGTAATGGAATCACAGACATTGGTTGCATCTAGGGTTCAAGTCTCAAAAACAACCATAATAGCCACCTCCATACCAGCAAACTCTTTGAAGGGTTTAACAAAGAGAAAAAGTAAAAGAAACACAATAAATTGGAATTATGAGTAGAGTGCTATGCTCAGATGTGAACCCAAATTGAACTTTTTGGCCACCATCAGTAAACGCCATCAGCATGTTTGGCAGCAAAAGAGGTATGTATGCAAGGAGAAGCACCTCATACCTACTGTCAAATATGGCGGTGGGTCATTGCTGTTTTTAGGATGTTTTGCTGCCAGTGATCCAGGGGTACTAGTTATCTATGACATAATGAATTCCTCAAAGTAGCAAGAAATTTGGCTGAGGAAAGAGGCTGAGACATCCATGTTCTGCAAAGTAAAAAAAACAGGGGTGCCAATAATTGTAAAACCTGTTTTTTGGCTTTAAAATCTTTTTTAAGACTGGTTGAATCCATTCAATCATAATAAAGCACACTACTTCAATCACGGTATTATTTTTAGGTTACAGTATTTAGCGCATATTTATCAAGGGTGGCAAGAAGTCTGGAGCCCACTGTATGTATACTGTGTTATTTAAGAAAGTAGCATTAAATCGAATATGAATTTGTTTTCAAAGAGCTGAATGGCATATGTAAAAGTACTGAGCTTGGTTGTTGTTTTGGACCAGGTCCTGGAATATGGTTTAGCTATGACGGTCAGCGCAGCTTCTGGGACTACATCCGCCTGGCCTGCGACAAGGTGCCAACAACTGCATCGGCAGCATCGAGAACATGGAGAACATCAGCACGTCACGCGCCAAGGCAAGCGCCCAGCCTGAGGCCGGATCCACGCAAAGCCAGATCCAGGGCGCCCCTTCCCACCCCCTGGCAGCCAGGCCCCAGACATAGTGTGGCCTTATCCCAGGCACACTGTGTCATTGTAATGGCATGGTGACATCATAGACTAATCCCCAAGAACAGGCCCTGGGGTTCTATGGTGATGCCCACTGGTGCTGGGAGGGGGAGGGCGCATTTATTATAGGTGTGTGAACGACATGTACTGTAAAGAAGCAGCTCTGAGGTGTAAAGGTCACAGGTTTGAAGGGAAGAGTGCGGGAGTGCGGAGGGAGGGACGAGACTGAGCGAGCAGCTGAATTCTGTGCTGCTTTAAAGGGATGGAGGGCATGGCCGCTAGGCTAACACATGAAAAATACCAGCTCATGAGGACTTGGGGCCTCTGTGCCATGTAGAATACCACTGTGGCATTTTGTGAGGGCTTGGAGACCTTGTGTCGTGTAGTGTACCACTGTGTGGATGTTTTTTCAGGACATGGGGGTGCACTGGAGTCTATTACTCTGTACGTTTATAGCGGTGCTGGAAAGCAACAGCAGAGTAACACGGAGACGGCAGGGAGGCAGCACACGGAGTCTCTGGTGTGTGTGTGTGTGTGTGACGTCTGCAGTGTGTGTGTGTGACGTCCCCCTTCTCGCTGCAGGGCCGGGCGTGGGTTCGAGTGGCTCTGATGGAGAAGCGGCTGTCTGAATATATCGCTGCAGCCCTGAGGGACTCGCGAACGACCAGGTCAGCAACATGACGCTATGTTTGACACAACAATAAGCCACACAAAATATTCTCAAAAGGGAAAATAAAGTGTGGATGTGAAACTCACCTACGTATTTACCTATTAGCCATGCTGGTGGGGGTCAGGTTTTATGGATGGGTTATAGTTATAGTGGAAGAATCAGACAGACACTTCTGTGGCAGCTAAGGTTGTTCTGTAGCTGGCGTCATGCTGGTGCTTTTCCCTTGTCCGCTCTGAGAAGTGCCCTCTGTCTGTTCCAGAAGGTTCTATGATGACGGTGCCATCATGCTTCGGGAAGAGTCCACAGTGCTCACTGGCATGCTGATCGGCCTCAGTGCCATAGACTTCAGGTGAGAGATTCAAACACACTGACACACACACACACATGCACACACTCTCACACGTGCACAAACATGTACACACTCTCATACACACAACACACATGCACACACTCACACACACACACACACGCTCTCTCACAAACACAAACATGTACACACACTTCCTCACTCCCTTATACACACACACGCACACACTCTCCCTCACCCACTTACTTTTTTTACCCGCTTACACACAAACACACTCTCTCACATACAGCACATGTACATGCACACACATGAACCCACACACTTTCACGTACAGTACATATTCACACTCACATGAATGCATGCACGAGCGCACGCACACACACACAGACACTAGCTGGGCTTTTCCACGGTAAGCTACATTACAACTGCAGGATAATTTACTGGTCAAGTCCAATACAGCTACATAAAAGACTGACATATGCTTTTATAACACTCAGGAGGAAATAACTGTTATCACTCTCTATTTTGTAACTGTATTGGGCTTTTCCATCCAAATATCCTGCACTTGTAATGTCAGTTGACATGGAATTGTTCAGCTGTCTCTGTTAGCAGTGTCCTGGAGCTGCTTAAACAGACTCCATTTTGGCACTGCGTTCTGCTCTTTTTAGCCAGCCTGTTCTGGAGCAGCATTCTGACCCTCAGGGCTAACGGACCTGTTCAATGCAGTAACAGCTGGCAGGCTATGACTTGCTAAACCACTCTGTGAGAAGACTACTCATTGCTTGTGTACAGTAGTTCTTTTCCCACAGAGGACTTACGTGAGCCAACAGTACCGGCGATGAAAAGCTTGCTTTCTTCCTCAATGTGTATTGTTGTGTGACTTGTGGCTTGAGGACATCAGTCCCTCTGGTGGAAACCTGGCAGACTGCAGCTTCTTTGGGGCACGCTGTCGTTTGACTCATTCAGAATGGTGGTATTACATCCACCTAAGAATACCTTGAAAGATATTTCAAATTAATGAGTGGTTGCTTCCTATTAGTGTTGAATGTCAACCATAGACATCCATCCATTATCTGAACCTGCTTATCCTGAACAGGGTCGCAGGGGGGCTGGAGCCTATCCCAGCATATATTGGCCGAAAGGCAGGAATACACCCTGGACAGGTCGCCAGTCCATCGCAGGGCACACACATCATTCACTCACACACTCATACCTATGGGCAATTTTAGACTATCCAATCAGCCTAACATGCATGTCTTTGGACTGTGGGAGGAAACCGGAGTACCCGGAGGAAACCCACGCAGACACGGGGAGAACATGCAAACTCCGCACAGAGAGGCCCCGGCCGACTGGGATTCGAACCCAGGACCTCCTTGCTGTGAGGTGGCAGTGCTACCCACTGCACCATCCATGCCTCAACCAAAGACAGTCAACACTAATTACCATTAATTATAAGATGTTCCACTTGCAATTAGATTAGAAAAAAACTAATTTTTTTGTGCTATGTTCTATCACATTTTTAACTTGCTGTGCTTCTTTTTGCTAAATTTTCACCTCACAAAATTGTCCAGGAGTTCATCCTGAATGCACATTAGTATTATATTTTTTTCTCCTGCAGGGGTTTGATAGTTTTTAAGGGTTTTTTATTTCCCCTGATTTCATCCTTCATCTCCACTTTGCTCATATTTATTTACCAACATATCTCTCAGGGCTGCCCGAGGAGACTTCAGGTTTGGACATAATAATTAGGTATTTATTTTATCCAAAGCAACTAACAGTTGATTAGACTAAGCAGGGGACAATCCCTCCTAGAGCAATGCAGGGTTAAGGGCCTTACTCAAGGGCCCGTGTGGATCTTATGGTGCTGACACCGGGGTTTGAATCAGCAACCTTCCGGGTCCCAGTCATGTACCTTAACCACCCAAGCTACAGGCTGCCACGTCATGGATGTAAACCACCCTATTACACTGCAAGGTCAGGTCCAGACGACTGTAATGCCAGAGGGCAGTTGGTTTTATGTTGCAGTATCATGCATGATGTGCATAATGCAGTCTCTCTTTCTCTCCCTAGCTTGGCTTAAATATTTGAAGAGTAGGTTTTTTGGATTTTCTTAATCAAAATTCTTAGTCAGTGTTCTAGAACTCATTTCCCAGTAGTGATTCTTATATCAACATTGGAATGTTCAGTTAAGAACATTCTGATCACATATTTGTGATCTCAGACTTTAAAGGGTTAAATCACACGATGCTCAATCTCTTCCCAGCTTCTGCCTCAAAGGAGAAGTGCTGGATGGAAAGTCTGTGCCGATGATTGACTACACACCCTATCTGAAGTTCACACAGAGGTGAGGGCACCATACTAGGTGCAGGCTTCTTTCTTAGATATTTGAGATATTTTCTTACATGAGAGGCCCCCTTGGCGCTGCTCAAGATTTCTCCGGTGTTTCTGTGCAGCTACGAGTACCTGAGTGATGAAGAAGACCGGTGTAGTGTGGGCAGCAGCACCAGCGATGACAGCACCTCTGAACCTCCCTTCCTCCCCCTGGTCCCCCGCGAGGAGAGCTGGAGCAGCAAGTGCCGCAAGATGGAGCAGAGGTTTAAGATCGTCTACGCCCAAAAGGTGATGGAGCACAGGTTTAAGATTGTCTACGCCCAAAAGGTGATGGAGCAAATGTTTAAGATTGTCTTCACCCAAAAGGTGATCGCCTATGCCCAAAAAGTGATGGAGCAGAGGTTTAAGATCGTCTACGCCCAAAAGGTGATGGAGCACAGGTTTAAGATCATCAACGCCCAAACGATAATGGAGCCGAGGTTTAACATCATCTACGCCCAAAAGGTGATGGAGCACAGGTTTAAGATCGTCTGCACCCAAAAGATAATGGAGCAGAGGTTTAACATCGTCTACGCCCAAAAGGTGATTGCCTACACCCAAAAGATGATGGAGCAAAGGTTTTAGATCATCTTAGCGCAAACGGTGATGTGATGCAGCAGAGGTTTAAGATTGTCTATGCCCAAAAGGTTTAAGATCGTCTACGCCCAAAAAAGTGATGGAGCAGAGGTTAAAGCTCGGCTACACCCACAAGGTGATGGAGCAGAGGTTTAAGATTGTCTACGCCCCAAAGGTGATGGCGTATAGGTTTAAGATCGCCTACGCCCAAAAGGTGATGGAGCAGAGGTTTAGGACATGTTTAAGATTGGCTTAAAACGTGATTAGCCCCGGTTTCAATAGCCAAAAAGTAAAACCAATTTTTTTGTCACTGTCCTCAGCTAGTGGCCCATGTGAATGTTTTTGAAAATGTGGATTTCTGCTCAGATTATCACTCTCTACTCGGCTGTCTTTGTGCTATACTATATGTCTCTATCCCTCTCTCTCCTCTGTGCTATACCATCTGTCTCTATCTCTCTCTCCTGTGTGCTATACCATCTGTCTCTATCTCCCTCTCCTGTGTGCTATACCTTCTGTCTCTATCTCTCTCCTGTGTGCTATACCATCTGTCTCTATCCCTCTCTCCTCTGTGCTATACCATCTGTCTTTATCTCTCCCTAGCCGGGGTGCTATACCATCTGTCTCTATCTCTCTCCTGTGTGTTATACCCTTTGTCTCTATCTCTCCCTCTCCTGTGTGCTAAATTATATGTATTTATTTCTCTCTGCTGTGTGCTCTACCATCTGTCTCTATCCCTCTCTCTCCTGTGTGCTATACCATCTGCCCATCTCCCTCCTCATCTGCGCTGTGCTGCCTTTCTCTCTCTCCTGCGTGCTGATGTGTCTCTGTGGCTGCGTGGCTCAGGGTTACCTGGAGGAGCTGGTTCAGCTGCGGGAGTCCCAGCTGAAGGGGCTGGAGACAGAGAAGAGGAGCCTGGGCTTGCAGCTGAAGGAGCTCCAGGGCCAGAGCCACCTGCACAAGCAGGAGCTGGAGAGCGTGGTGCTGGAGCTGCAGGCACAGCTGTGAGCAGACGCACGCTCCATAAAAACACACTCCCGTGCAGGCACGCACATGTCCCCCCGTACAGCATAACCAAACTATCTCAGGCCGCGTGACAACCCTGGGGTGTCCGCTCTTCTCAGCCGGCCAGCTTCTGAGCCGTGTTGGTTTCCCTCCATCTCTCTCTCTCTCGGCATGTGTGCTCCTGCTCTCAGGCCCGCGGTGTGGGGCGGAGCACAGCTCTAAGCCCCTGGGCTGATTCACTAATGCAAGGTGCGTCTGCTCTCTCCCAACAGTAGGCTTAGGAGAGAGTATGCCAACACACACCCTGCAGATAAACACACACCTGTACAGTATTGCCATACCCTGCTGCAGGTACACAAACGCACCCACACACTGTTACGTCCTATTATTATTTTTCCGTTATTATTTTTGAAAGCAATCCTGGTAGGAGACCTGATCTCCGTGCGGGGGTTGGCTACACGCTGAGCCCGAAAATCTTTTGAAGATTAACTGAGGTTTATTTAGGTTTGTTTAGGCAGACAGGAACGGAGTTACTTGTCGGCCTTTTGTAACGTTGTTTCATTCCCACTCCGCATTCTGCATTCCATTTATCTGTCCTTTACCCTATCACGACCTGACGCTAGACCGGGTCGTAACGCACACACTCACACACACACGCACACACACATGCACCCACACTCCTGTACAGTATAAGCATACCTTACTGCAGGTACATACACACATACACACACACAAACACAAATGTACAGTATGGCCACGCCCAGCTGAAAGTACCCATGATGCAGCCTTCCCGTATCCACTTCAGGGCTTCTCTAATGACCTCTGACACCAACCACCTGGCCAAGGAACCACCCATCCATCTGGTCAACCAGCGGTCCCCACTCCGAACCTTCAACAACCAGAAAGATGTGAAGAACATCCGCAGGTGAGTCACCAAGCTTCGAACAGGACCAGGCAGTTTATTTAGGTTTGTTTAGGCCAAACAAGCCAAACAAGATTACTCTCCGTAATGCTTTCTAACTAATCTGCATCACATTAAAAATTTAATTTGATTTCATAATTAGGTTAACCAGAGCCAACAATTACAGGTTTATTTATAGCAAGTCCAAATTCTGTGATTATGCATGTCTGTATATTCATTCACACATCGATATTCCTAAACTGTCCGCCACCTAAATATGACACATTACACTTTGTCGGAAAGGGAAGGAAACCCCACACAAGAAGCTTGCCATGTTTTACATCACTGAAATTGGCCTAGCAATGCATTTACGCAACAATAAGAAGTAGTTCAAGATAGCATGTGCTTTGGTATAGCAAAAATATAATTTTCTTTAAAATGGCTGGATGGATTACGAAATAAACATCAACATTAGTCAGAAAACAGCCATAGCTTCCTAACCAGGTGGGATATTTGGTTCCATAAATATGTCTTCATCGAATAATTTGCTAAACAAACTTTAAAAGAAGTTGCATGTTTATTCATGCAACTTCTGAAATGTATATTTTAGTCTTATATTGGAACATTATTTTTTGATGTAGAGAAATGGTATCAAGGATTTTTAGAATATGCCTTTTAGTGTCTGAGTCTGTGGCTAGGTGAGTGTTGAAAACCATGAGCGTGGCCAGGGGGAGGCAGACATTTTATTGGCCTGCTTTGCAAATAAGAGGCTGATGAGGTGTTCTCCCTAGCAAAGCACCAATAATTTGAAACGTTGACAACTTAACCACAAGGGGCCAAGGGGGATAGGGTTAATTCAAAAAAGAGATAAAGATTGACAAAGCAAACTTGTCTACTTATACAATAGAGGTGTGCACCCTCCTGGTGTTCAAGTCCAGGCCTGATGCAGACTGTGGCTCTGTGGGGGAAAAAAGGGGCTCTCCTATTTGAAGAAAAATGCAGTTGGTGCAGATGTGACACATGCAATACAATGCACACGGATGATGGAAGCTTTGAGCTGGGCTGACTGACACATCACATACACTTGACATTCAGTATACAGTACTGTACAAAAATCTTAGGCACTGTCAGTAGAAGAGAGCAAAGTTGAAATCTCCAAATATTCATTTTCAAAAAAAGATTTTTTTACAGAGAAATATTTAATTAAATAAAAGTAACATGTGACTACTTTTTAGATAGAAACAAATATTGATTTCATTTCACTTTTAACTGCTCTAATTATTCATTCATTCATTCATTCATTATCTGAACCCACTTATCCTGAACAGGGTCGCAGGGGGGCTGGAGCCTATCCCAGCATACATTGGGCGAAAGGCAGGAATACACCCTGGACATGTCGCCAGTCCATCTCAGGGCACACACACCATTCACTCACACACTCATACCTACGGGCAATTTAGACTCCAATCAGCCTAACCTGCATGTCTTTGGACTGCGGAAGGAAGCCGGAGTATCCGGAGGCAACCCACGCAGACACGGGGAAAACATGCAAACTCCGCACAGAGAGGCCCCGGCTGACAGGGATTCGCTGTGAGGCGGCAGTGCTACCCACTGCACCATCCGTGCCGCCATTATTATTGTTATTGTTCTTATTATTAGTAGTCGTAGTAGTAGTATTATCAGTGTACAGAATGTACTATAATTCTGATATGGTCAAGGGTACATATTTTTTAGGCCTGTTCATCATTTATTCTTCTTTTCCTTTGTCTTCAGGTTTTAGCTGTCTGTTTTGGAGATGCACCTTTGAATTACAAACCGTACGCTAACAGGGAGATTGTGTGCTGATGTACACTGATGTGTCTGTCTGTCTGACTGTCTGTGTTCCTTCTATAGGAGGAGTTTCCACTGTCTGAAGCAGATCTCCACAGAGTTCACCGATCAGTCTGATTCACCAAAAACAGATGAAGGCAGAATGGGGATGCCTGGTGCCAGCCCGGTATTCAAACTCACACTCACCACACACTCGACACACGAGCACAGGCATGTGCAAACACACACACACTTTCACACAGACACACTTTAACGTGCACACACACAGGTTCTCACATGCACACACATACACATACACATACAAACACACACACACACACAAGAACACACATGTACAGAATTCATACAGTTTTCTACTTGCAGAGCAGCATTCACCTTGAAAACCTGTGGGGAAAGCGCATGTCATTGACATTACTTTAAACCACATGCTGAGGGCTACACCAGCCCCGACATGTCGAAGAAAACATGTTTGTCAGTAACAGTGGTGGCTTTGGTTACTCTGTAGCTCGTTTAAATATCCTGCTCTATTTGCACTGGGTAGTTAAAAAACATTTGCTTAACAAAGCTGCTCATTCCTCTCTCCCAGGTAGAGGCTACGCCCCCCCTGTGTCAACCCCATGGGGCTCCCAGGTCTGCCTCCCTCCCCAGCTGCAAGTCCCCGTCCAACCAATATCTGGTCAACCCAGCCCCCTCTCCCAGCTAAGGGCTGCCACCACCTACCCCTGGGGGAGTACTGCGGAGCCCTTCTGGCCAATAACCTGCCATTGATGTCCCTGTCTGTCTTCCGTCAGCCGCTAACCCCAGAGACCGTGCTCTCCTGTACTGAATAGACGGCACAAGCAGGCTACCGTGCTAACGAATGATCGCGTCTGCAGGTCTTTTTAGTTTGGGATATGTTCTGTGCGATTGTGTGTGTGTGTGTTTTTGTGTGTGTGTATGTATGTGTGTGTGTGTGTATGTGTGGGGAGGGGGGGTTTCCATCACCATTCCTCATCATGCCTGGCCCTCGGGAGTAATCACAGGTTGAGAAGTCGGCGTGCCGAGAACGTCAAAAGTATATACCACCATTTTCCAGATGGACTTGCATTACAAGACTGCATTTCCCAGTCTCCGATCTCTCTGCTGAGGGATGACCTGTGACCATTGGCAGACTGAATTCGTCTTTCGTTTGTCCATGAGGCTCGTCTAATTGGCTGCTCTTCAGTTGTTAAATGGAAGCTAACTGGAAATATCCCATAACAAGCACTTGTTATCAAAATGGTGTATTCATGTTGGAGAGCTTTTGCATATATAGACACAATCTTTCAGAATAGTGTTCTCATTTATGCCATTAATTTACAGCCTATTCTTGTGTTTCAGAATGTCAATTTTTATTTATTTTATTGATATATGTACATGCATTTTGTGAATTCAGATATGTTTGGAAAACCTCAAGTCACAATAAAACTAATCTTTTGGGATATGATGATATTGATCTTATTTGTGAGTCATGTTCATTCACTTGAATACATTTGTCTTTTTAAACTTTTTTTCTCTCCATGGTGACATTCATCAAAGTGCCAGCAGAGAGATATTTTATTGAAACTGGCTTTTGGATCATGGATTTACTGAGCATATCTTCTCTCCAGATCCAAAAATTGTAATAAGCAGCAGGACAGGGCCAAAATATTGAAGTAACCTTTTTAGGTACCAGTGCAATTCCCGCAGATCACTGACAAATAGTCTTCCTAAAATATTCCACTTTTCAGCAATCAGAACAAAATGATTCTTTCCTAAGATTGCATGTTTAGTCATGTGTTTTCTTGAATATTCTCAGGGATTAGCAGAAGTGTTTTCAGATTTGATAACCATCTTAAGAGCTTTCGATGTATGTCTGACCAAGGCCTGCTTCTGATTCATGCCTGAGTATTTCAGGGTTTTGTCTGCACGCTTGTTTCTTCTTTCTTCAAATTATCCTAATCCTTTGAGACTCAGACACACAAACAGGTCCTATTCGCCACTCGGGGGTTGTGAAATTACCTGGGATGGATGAATTGTTATTATTATTATGTGTCTCACCTCCTGCTCTCCTACCGCCCTACTACTTGTGCCCTAGACCCCATCCCCTCAAACCCCCAATCACGCCTGACATCCATTTGTCACCTCCCTTGTTAACTCCTCTCTGTCCTCTGGCTGCTTTCCCTCAGCATTCAAGAGGGCCTACATCACCCCACTCCTAAAGAAACCCACTCTACACCCGTCCTGCATTCAAAACTACCGTCCGGTATCTCTCCTTGTTCGTTGTACGTCGCTCTAGATAAGAGCGTCTGCTAAATGCCATGTAATGTAATGTAATGTCATTTACTGAAGTAAACAATTAAGTCGGTATGCCTATAACCACAGAGTCCCACCTATTAACCGAACCTGCCTCTTCTAAATTATGTGGTCAGTTTCCAAATCATCCTACCCTAGCCACATTGCTGTGATACTCATCTTCCCTGCATTACTTCTTTAACCAGGGGCTCTAAACAGGTGCAGTTGTGCAAGAAATGGGCAGGGTAACTTGGGAAAGACAGCCTATGAGGTAACTTATAAGGTTTCTTCATGACTTCCTGAGTGCACCAATATCACCCACCAGACGAACTGCTAAAGCAAAATCTATGACTGAATTCCCATATATTAATACACGGAAAACCATACATGGCTGTATATGTATAAAGGATTCATTTTTGTAATATATTTTTGATACAGAAGGACTGGTTTTATGTTATTATAATTTTTTGCAAGAAATGTGTTTACAGACCTAGTACGTTTATAGAGGTTGAGTGCAGTCTTATGTTTCAGCCCATAGTTCAAACAATGTGGCCAAATCATGCTGTCGGCTATTTAATTTGCGGTGACTGTCCGCTGCAGAAGCGGTGGCGCTAGTTGAGTGAACCATTTACCAAAATATACATGTTGGGAACCTTCCAAAATATAGCCTATGCTTTGAAGCGGCACGTTATTCGTCAGAACGCTTGTTGATTTTCGAGTTGATTTCATTCGAACGAGCGAGTCATCACACTCATACGTGAAAGTTATTTCGATGACACGCTTGTTCAACCGGAGAATCGTTTTTTTGGAGACGTAGAGCATTAGCCTACTCAGGTAAGAGGTTAATCCACAATGCTTTCAGAAATGTAAATATTCTCAGTAAACCAAGTTTAGTATAGGCTATAGCCTACATTATAATGCAATTTATTCGGCACAGTGAACATTTTATTGGATCCGTGACTTGGAAGTTTATTTTCATGTTTTGATATTCGGTCTTTCTTATTTAATAATTATTGGTGTCGTTAACCTCTATGGCTTGTGTTTCTCAACCCTGTAGTATTTCTCTGACAAATAATTTGCTTTAAAAAAAGTCTTCATTGATTTGATTATATGTGTTAAGCGTTATGTTGAATACGCATGTTTGTTAAAAATGTTTCATAAATTAGGCTACTTTTCCAGAACCAACCTGATTGACTGAATTGTGAACACCTGTAGACTGAGAACTCAATGAGCGCAAACCTGAGGCTTGGTCTGGGTAGGATATTCCCACAGCGCTGGTAGTACGGTCCAGAAAGGAGTTCCCATGCAGTGCGTGATATAAGTGTTTGAACTTTATTGCGTTAATGATGATTTATTCATGTATTCGGTCGGTTTACATTAGGTTCGTAAGACCAATCGCTTGGCCGACGCTCTTATCCATGGCAACGTTGAGTAGCCCAGTGGAGAATGTAGGTGACCCCCCGATACGTTTGTCGCTATTAAGCTATTCAGGCCGATGCTTTCAAGAACTAGCCTAAACTCGGTTTTATTTTACCTCACATAGTAGGGCGCAAAGGTAGCCTAGGAAGGAAGCCAATAGTGCGAGCCAAAGTCAAAGCAAAGAAATGTGAGCTAACATCCATTCACAGTGATGTGGAAGACTGATGTTTACATATTATAGGAAGCGTTTGGTTTTGAAGTTTAAGGGAGCAATTACTTTTTGGGTGTTTTATCACTTTTTTCATTAAATAAATAATGTAAATATATTTCCTCTTTACTCTGTCTTATATAAAATGTCTTCTAAATATCTAAATCCATTCCGTGTAACACATGCAATAATTGAGGAAATCTGGAAAGTACTTTTTCATGCACTTTAGGATATACACAGCAATGCATGTTTGACGTTAAAGGGTAATTAGGTAACCGCCATTTTATTTGCATAGTGACTATACTAGCAACTAGAGGTCGACCGATATATCGGCCATTTTTACCTTATCGGTCCATATCGGTATCGGCCATTCTCATATCGGCGTTTGCCGATATTTGTCCAAAATGCGCCATCTCATGTTAATTCCAACATTCAGCACACTGTAAAAAAAAAATCCTGTAAAATTACAGTAAAATACAGGCAGCTAAATTCGCCAGTATTCTTCTGTTTTCAACAGTTTATTTCAACAGTTAATTACTGTAAAATGTATTGCAGTACTCTACAGTTGTTCTAGTGTACTTACTGTAATTTAACAATTTAGTACTGTAAAATATACAGTAATGTTCTGTATATAAGCTTTGCAATACAGTGTACCTACTGTAAACTAACAGGTTATTGCTGTAAATATACAGTAATGTGCTGTATATATGATTTGCATTACAGTGTACCTATTGTAAACTAACAGTAATATTGTTTAAGCTTTACAGTAGGATACAGTCAGCTGTCTTGTCTTCAACAAGTCAATGATTTTAAAAAGTGACATTTCAAATTAAAAACTCTTGAAAATTGCTAGCTGGATCAGACAAGAGATGGCCTTACAACATTTATGCAAGCCAATGCATATTACTGACGAACATTGTTTTAGTAATGAAATGTAGTTCAACAGTTTAAACACAAAGAGAAAGATTGTTTCCTGAAGACAAATATTTACAGTTTTTTACGATCGTTTTCACACTTGTCCACTTTTTCAAAACACTTAACACATTCACCATATCATTAGACTATGTGAACTAAACTGTGGATATTTTTGCATTGCTTTCATACTAAAGGCATTCAATCACCACCAAATTCATGAATACCTCTCTCAGTGTTCACTACCAGCAAAAGTTTGTACAAATACAGCAGATTTTGCAGACATTTAGATACTCTGTTAAAAACAGTTAACTTTCAGTTCAAAACCCAATAAATTTCTGATAATTGTGGAAGGAAATATGCTGCATTTTGGCAGAAAAATGAAACTATATGCTTGAAATACGTAAGACAGATCATTCTGATTTGAGCAGAAAGTTTATTCATTTTTTTGTTTGCAGCCTTGTTACCATCTATACAAAAGTGATCATACTTGCATTGAAATGTGCATGTATATAGGGTAAGTATAGATGTAGTTGTCACTGAAGAGATTTTTCCACTATTACTGCTGTATATGTACTGCTGAAACACCTGGCTGTCATTTCAGTGAACAACCTACCCAGGTGTTTGTTGTTTGTGCCCCGTTACCACATATAAAAAAGGGGCCACCTTTGGATTGGCAGCCAGAGGTAACAACAGAATGTTTCCGCAGGTTTATCATATAGGTTTATGAAAGCTCCGGAGTGATGGAGTGATCATATATTTTTGATGTACTCTCACAGGACAATAACATGGAACAGAGGGAACAGATTACTAGTCAAATATTTAGATTTTGCTCTATTATGCTAGCTAACAATAGCACTGTGCTTCAACAAATGACCTGAAAAGCTAACGCTGGTAAACCAGACTGGAAGTCAGTTTTATTGTAGCCTAGATCTGCAATATACAATATTCGCCAAACATTCTAATTGAACCTGAATCATATTCCAAAGCTAAAAGCAAGCAGCATATGCATGTGATTTTCCTCCAGAAGATGAACGGAAATATACAGTTAACGTTACTGCTTACTGCATACAATAAAAACAGTGTGAGCTAGCCAACTGCGTTACCTGTTGGGTTTTTCGTTTGGTCTAACGTTACTCAGTGAAGTGCAGTCTCCAGAAATAATATTTTAGTTACTCACCGAATGCGCTGCATTTTACAGTATTGTACTGTACTTAAGAAAAACTGTACATTACTGTTAGAATTTGGCCGTATTTTTACAGTAATTTTTTACAGTGCAGGTTCAAATTTACTGTGACTAAAAATATTAGTCCAAAAGTTAATTTCAATGGTGTTTGCTCAACAACTACGATATAACTGGCTTATCGCGGGTCTGTTGGCAATGTAAACAAAACCGAAACGACACTTGGAAACATGGGATGGTGAAGGAGAAATGAATTAATGGACACTCAAGAAATGAAGCAGTATGTTCTTTGTATTAACACCTCTTAAGACAAACTTAAACGTGCTTGACATTGGTATGTTTAAGTAAGATTGCATATTTCAACGTGAAGCTGATGTACATTTAACGCTGCAATGCGTTAGTTTAATTATGGCCCCAAGTTAGCTATAAGGAGTGGATGCTAGCGGTCTCCGTGGCATTTTATGCAAAGATTCTAGAGTGGAGCTTATGGTTGATGTTTGAGTAGTAGTAGTAGTAAGTCCCGCTTACATTTTCTAAACACTTTGTAATGCGTTTGGTGTTGGTTAATAGGCTACTGAACTATTCAGCCCCTATGTGTTATCATTGCCACCCAACCTATTAATTTCAGACGTGTCTTAACCCCAACGAGAAATAAATGAATGAAATGCACACTTATTTTGTTCGTACAGCACGATCCAGTAGAGAATAGTCTAGCTTCCAACCGCGGAAGGAAGCCACTGCCGAAGTAGACTGCCCCAGACGTATATTTTAGTCCTGCTCCTGCTGTCGGCCGTCGGACGTCGGTGGCGCCCTGTCGGCCGAGTCTTTCCGGTGTGTCCCGCACGCCGACACTCCGACAGAACATGTTGAATCGGCGTCGGAGCCCCCGGAGCCGTCGATGAGAGAGAGCTCTCTGATTGGCTGTCCAGCTAGCGAATCAGTGCACGAGAAGAGAAACGGAAGCGACGAAAGCAAGCCATTCCAAAATTACTATCACTACCAGACATAATTTTCGATTAGTATTACTAAATAGCGAGAGAACAAGGAAATTGCTGGAAACTGTTTGTTGTGAGCGAGACAATGGCTGCTTCTAGGTCCAACGCAATGCAAACGCATTCCCCGGTCTTCCGGTTTCCATTTTTTGAAAGACAAGAGTTATTACCTCTCACGCAGGCGCAGAACGTACGTGCAACTCGGCCGTCGGCGGACCGTCGTTGCGGTGTGTTCGGCACAGCCAACATTAACGACGCGTATCGACGCGGGGCGATCTTTGTCGGCGCTCTGCGGCCGACCGTCGGTTTGGTGTGTCCGGGCCTTTAGACTGCTCCGAAGTGCGTGCGCATTTCTCTGTGCCTGCCTCTGTGCCTGAGGTGGAGCTTATCATTGGGGAGAATGTAGTGTTGCCTATTTAGTGTGCCTAGCCAAATAAACAGTAGCCTATTATCTATGTCCTGGCTATGTGCGTCTGTGGTAATGAAAAGGTTACTATAACATAGTGTAGGCTAATAAACATGTCAAGTTAATTGTACTTTGCCTACACTGCATATGAATGTCATAAGCTGCAGAATTACTTACAATGAATAAATGCTCATGAGTTTTAATGTAGGCTAGGCATAGGCTACAATGAAGTCAGTAAAACATTATTTTAATTTCATATAACTAGCCTTACACAACTAGAAATACTTTCTACTATTTCTTAATAAACTGTTACATTTTCTCATTAAAAGCATCCTTTTCTCACTCTTTATATTGTTCCTTATTCCTTATAGACGGTATTTAGAATAGAAATTCAATATCCTTAATCATTTTTTGTTATTGAAAAAGTCAAATATAATGAATTAATACTGGCCTAGAATATCGGCCAAATATCGGTATCGGCCACTCTAGGCCATCAGATATCGGTATCGGCCCTGAAAAATGCATATCGGTCGACCCCTACTAGCCACATATATCAGCTGTCCCTCCCTCACTGCATATGGAGAGAGATTTTTTTGGAATCAGCTCTCTGCGATCTATTTCGATTAATCTGATATTCCTGGAGGAATGCTTGGGCTTTCATAATCTGTATGTCTTCATGACAAATGTGCAAGGGGCATTTGGAGGAACACGATTCAGTGGGGGAAAGAATTCGACACAACACCTGAACAGCTGTTTTACTCCAGTCCATGTTCCAGTTTTGCAATGGTTCTGGATTTTGTTCGTGGATCGATAGCTATTTATGTGTGTATTACACAGGAACTGCGGAAGGAAAATCTCAGAATCAAAAAAATTAAAAAAAGGAAACTTACAATTCAGATCACTGAATGCATGTGTCAAATGCAGATTTTATATTTGAGACTGGGTTATTGCAAAAAAAAGCACACAGAATACTGATACATATTTTTGCTGTTGATATTCAGAAGACACAAGACACAAGTTGAGAGATGTGTGGATATATAAAACACCATTTATAAATAAACACCATTTGTGGATCATTTGTGAAGTCTAAGTCTAATCTCTTTTATACTGACAGGCTCATCAAAGATTTAAACACTGCAATGTAGGCCCTACCAATACAAACTTTTGATTTGCCCTCCTCTGTCATTCAGCTACTCAATAGCGGATCAGACAAATTACCACTTATCAACACCTATTATAAAAGGAATGTTTTCAACATCTTGTGGAATCCATGCCATGAAGAATTGAGGCTGTTTTGAGAGCAAAGGGAGGTTCCTAATAAAGTGTATATCTGTTGTCATGGTCAATATATCTGTTAAATACAATATATATATTTTGGAAATGTGATATGCTATTGACACTGCCATGTTACATAAAATATTAAGTCTGCTATTCTAGCTCTAAGCGAGTTTGCCAGTCTTGCATTCAAAAAGAAGGGCGTTGACAAATGATCTGGCATCCGCTTTTTCTCTGTCTAGCTAATGTATAAATGGTAAATGGTTGGCATTTATATAGCGCCTTTATCCAAAGCGCTGTACAATTGATGCTTCTTCTTCACCCATTCATACACACACTCACACATCAACAGCGATTGGCTGCCATGCAAGGCACCAACCAGCTCGTCAGGAGCATTTGGGGGTTAGGTGTCTTGCTCAGGGACACTTCGACACAGCCCAGGCGGGGGATCAAACCGGCAACCCTCCGACTGCCAGGCAACTGCTCTTACTGCCTGAGCCATGCCGCCGTAATGAATACATTCAACTTGCGCATGGGGTTTTTTCCACAATTGCGCTTGACGTCAGTTGCAGGTTGCCATCGATTGGCAATTTTAAAATAATTTGTAAATTAAGTTAAGTATAAACTAGAATCACGCCAGTTAAGTCAGATTTTTTAAAATCGGGGACGATAAATGAATACAATTGTCGGTGGCATTAGGATGGTACAATTGTGGAAATTTCATCAAGATGAAAGGGAAAGCATTAGTGGAGGCCTCTCGCCGATCTTAAAACGCAGAACATAACTTTATGCACTGAAATCCCATCATATTCAGTATATAGCTATATATTTAAACCATGAAAAACATACTTTGAATCCAAATTTCAACGTTATGGACTTTGCCTATATTTAGCTTTCGGCACTTATTTTTGGCTTTCCTTATATTTAGCTTTCCCTGGCATAAAATCCAGCTATGACCAGATATCATACCCATCTGTTTCAAAACATAGCCTGAGTTGGTCAAACCATGTTGAGTATGGAACTGGTCAACCTGCTGTTTCATAATCTAGCTTAATCAGTTTTTTTTTTCAGCAGTGGTTGATATTCACTTGCAAAGCTGGACAGGGATGTAACGTTACATGCGACCAGAAAACAATGATATTGTAGTTTTTGGCTGTGGGTTTACTGTCTTGGGAAGGACAATGTGAGGGACAAAGTGAGGTTTCAGATCAGTTTGCTTAATTGTCTTCGCTCACCCCACCCCTGTGAGATTCAGAGAAAGTGCTAATGTGTGTGGCTATGGCCCGATATTCATCTGAATGACTGTAGATTTCAATGCTCGTGATGAGGTGAAACTGGACGTGTGTCCCTTGTTCATGAAAAAGACCATACTGTGACTTCTTGTAAGATAGAGAAAAAAGAAAGTGGTTATTTATCCACATTGCAGATACAAGTTAGTAAACAACACGCTGGTTAGCCAAGGGATGTGTCAAAAAGCCAGCTGTTTAGCTGTCAGTGTTCCATTTAAACCTGTCCTTTTCAGTTTCTTGTTGCTAGTTTCTGTGATTCTGTTCACTACCCGGTTCTAGCTTCCTCTTCCCCGTGCCTGTGCCCCTGTTATTTTCTATCTGGTTATGCGCTGTTTTTTGATTTTCTGTTTTTTGATTCTCTGCCTGGTTTTTGACTCAGTTTTGCATTTTGGATTTTTTACTGTCTCCTTGGTTTTTGGATAATGTTTTGGATCTGCCCTCTGTCATTAAAGCCTGCCTTCTTCACATTATCCCTGAATCTGCTCTGGGTTCTCACTGCCCGGTTCCTGACAAATATTTGGATTTACTTGCTTTCTAATAATGCCAACGCAATGAAACATTCAATTGTATAATTTTTTCGATTCCATTCAACATTTCGGATATCTTTCATGATAATGAATGATTCTTGTGATGAAAATGGGCACTGCGGCCCCCCTACTGTCGGAACCTGCAAGTACATCAAACTGCTGTGGATTAGTGCGCTAACATTGGTGGTGGTGGTTGTGCAAACAAGTAATTACTGTGGGGAAAAATAAAATAAAATGATAAAAAAGTGAAACACAAAACCACTGTATACAAAAATACAAAAAATTAAATTAAATAAAATCCTGAATTTACAAAGTCGTATCTGCTTGGAGCCCATTCACTTTGGAATCTTTAAAGATCATTACTTTACATTAATGGCATTTGGCAGACACTCTTATCTAGAGCGACGTACAGTTGATTAGACTAAGCAGGACACAAACCTCCCCTGGAGCAATGCAGGGTTAAGGGCCTTGCTCAATGGCCAACGGCTGTGCGGATCTTATTGTGGCTACACCGGGGATCAAACCACTGACCTTGCATGTCCCGGTCATGTACCTTAACCACTACGCTACAGGCCGCCCTAGATCAAATTCTCAGAACGCAGATGGGATAGCATTGTTCACCGCATGTTTGTCACACGCAGATGGAGAACACTACCCCTCCCTGGCTGTCAAAGGTGATGTTCTGCAGTGGCTTCATTGTGGGCTTCAGCCTGTGCTTCTTCACCATCTGTCACCTCAGGGGGATACCTAGCTCCCA
>NW_026911362.1:0-1000 GCF_963692335.1 Osmerus eperlanus | reverse complement strand
TCCATATGTTGTCGCCATTGATCACCCTCGTTCATGACCTCCGTCTTCGGATCTGTTCCGGCACCTCCCTCCCTCTCTGGAGAGCTCCCGTTCCGTGGGGGGGGCGGGCGGGCTGGGTCCCGTTTCCACCCCGATTGGCCCTTCCGGAGCGGCGCTGATTGAGAAGCCCTCGGAGGAGAGACTCCGGTTGGCTGTCGGTCGTGAGGAGACACAGGACGCCATGCTGAACCACTGAAAACATGGAGGTGGAAACTTGTTTGTGGTTGGACAGGGAGTTGGACCCCTCCCTAAACCATATGGTCACATTTGGGCTCAGAGAGAGAGAGAGAGAGAGAGAGAGAGAGAGAGAGAGAGAGAGAGAGAGTGTGTGTGTGTGGTGGGGTGGATCAAGCTTTCTACTGTATATTGGTGCACGTGCACACGTGTGTTTGGCAGCTGAGCGTGTCTGTGTGTGCACGCGTGCACTCCATAGCCCATTACATCTCATTACATTGACCGAGGCTTTTAACCAACAGCCTTGTCGGGGGCCATCAACATTGTGTATGTGTTGCCTACACGTAGTGTGTGTGCTCTCTGTGCATGCTAGCTGAAAGGCTGGCGTCCATTACCTTGGAGGGGGGGCGGAGAGGGGGGGAGTGAGCTGATGGGAGGAAAGCTCCGACTCAGAGACAGGGCCGACCTCTCACCCCCGACGGAAAAGAACACACTCGCTCACACACACACACACCATTTCCCTGCCCTCCTCGGCGGGTCAACAGTCATCCCACTCTCCTCGCTGTCAGGCAGCTCAAGCGAGTAATTCCCCGTCTACAGCAGAATCCTTTACCTCCCCTATCAGCCCTCACTGCAGGTTCACAAAGCAAACTGAGCTGTGTGTGTGTGTGTGTGTGTGTCTGATTTACAGGCACACAGATGGGAGGAGAGGGCTTTGATGTTCCTAGCTAGCAGACGGAGATGTTGATGTGTGTTGCTCTGCCTCTTTGTCTCTCACGGTGGGCGC
>NW_026911361.1:27500-28629 GCF_963692335.1 Osmerus eperlanus | reverse complement strand
TGACGTTTCGTATTTATAGTGACTTAGCAGTGTCCATAGAGTATTACAGAGTAGGACCACAGAGGACCTCAGAACCTGACAGGACAGAGTGACACCTCTAGGATATGACAGCCCTGAGAAACACCACAGACGTTAAGGAGGAAGGGTGACATGGCTCTGTCCTAACAGCAGGCAGAATTGCAGAACACCAACGGTCAGAGAGGTTTCATAAGCTCCCCGATCACAACGTCCTTTCTGGGCAACAATGTTCCCTTTCAGTGATGAACCAAATCAATGTTCAGACTAGAAACGTGAACCAGACAATGGTTTTCATGGTAGGTCATGAGCTATATCACAGCGTGTCTTCTTCTATCTCTTCTTCTTTTATCGAATAAATGTCCTTCTTTGGGTGCTAAGTTTCTGAACACCACACTGACCTTAACACGTTAATATATTACAAGTGAACAAGTTAACCATCCTGTGCCGGATCTAGACACACTTTGACACAGTCCACCACCGAAACAGATACCGAACAGTCTGACACCAACGGTAGCAAACCTCAAAGAGACAGAAAGCGGAAAGCAATGATCAAACACGCAACAGTAGCTGAATGCCCTCCTTACCTGACTTTGTTCACAGCGACATTGACGCCAAGATTTTGGCCAGCCGAGGGCCGCTACGGTGTTGAGAAACAGTGGTAACTAAGTCCTATCCCTCTCCTGTCTTCCTGTTCCTCTCCTCAAATCAAAAGGAAAGGGGGGTGGGGGTTGGGCGAGACACATCCCCCCCTAGGCCCTAACCTCCCCCCCCCCCTTAATGGCTTTTTATTTCTGCTACAATGAAGAGGAGTGGTATGGCTAGCCTTTCATGTCCCTTCTCCCTACAGTGGGCCTAGCCACGGAGAGAGGGAGAGAGGGAGAGAGCGGAGAGAGACGACAGTATACCTGACTAGCGACAGAGCTGCGGGGGGCTCTTAACCACAGAAGAAAGAAACAAGTCGTGTTGGCAACTCTCCGAAAGTGGAACCGGTGCACATTCGTCTGAACATTTGGGGCGGATTGTGTGTGAGAGGTTAAAAGAGGGCAAAGCAACCGTCAAGCCGTAACGTTCTTCCCTTTCTCGCTTCCTCATCCGAAACATTCCTGCGTTG
>NW_026911361.1:0-22500 GCF_963692335.1 Osmerus eperlanus | reverse complement strand
CTGAAGGGGCGCAGTGGGCCCCCTACCCCCCTGCTCCCCCGCAGGATGGAGGTGGGCTGCATGCGACTGCGCCCACACAGCACAACGACATGACGAGAAAGAGAACCGAAAGAAAGGAAGGAAGGAAGAAAGTGTGGAAGACAAGGATAAATTAAAATTCGCAAAAATGGGGAAGAAATTAAACCAAAGAGCATGGAAGAATATACTACTATGAGGAATGGTTACCAAATAGAAAACTAGCATAAATTCATTGAAATATGTAAGTGAATGCAGTGATGGTTAACGATGGATATGCAAAATAGGAAGACACGGTGCAAATGACTTAAAGAAAACTAGTCAACATGAAAGGTTTACAATCAAAATCAAAAGTCCGAGTAGGTCATCCCATGGATAACAAACGGGTCTTTACATGTGTCTGTCTTACAATCTGGATACAGTACATCAATGCAATGATGGAGGGATGACTGAGGTGAGGATGAGTGGGAGCGAGCGGGAGGATGGGGTGAAGACATGGATGGATGAATGACCTTACCTGTCCCCCTCCAGGGCCTTTCTGCTGCCTCTTTGACAGTTAGGCCTAGCAGTGATGAGAGAGACACAGAGAGAGAGGGAAAGAGAGAGGGAAGGAGAGAGAGAGAGGGAGAGAGAGAGGGAGCGAAGAAGGTAAACAGCGACAGTAAAGAGCGAGCCAGAGAAAGTGAGAGACGAGAGAGAGAAGAGAGAGAACAGGACACAAAATGGAGGATGGGTGACCAAAATGGAGAAACCAAAATGGGAAAAATGTTCTTCTGATTATTCCAAAAAACAAATTCATAAAAACAATGACTCATTATGCACATTTTGCTTTACTCACACTAGAGATATACACACATACACACACACACACACAGAGACACACATCTTGTCCATGATACACAAACGCCACAACACAGCGGTATTGATGCGAAGCCCGTAGCCACAACAACAGCAGGGTCACTAGCAGCAGGGTAGGAGGAGGCAGGGTCACAGCTCAAGTCGCAGAAACAACACCGGGAGAAGAGACAGCGGGTCGTCAAGGCTACACGCGTTCAAGCGCTCAAACACCGAACTCCTGTATCTACTGCAGCTCACAGAAGCTCACTGCCGAAGGAGGGGGAGGAGGGGGGAGCAAGTGTAGAAGGCTGGGGGGGGGGGGGGAGAGAGGGGGCACGGGGTAGAGGTGGAGGAGGGCGAGGGGGGGGGGGGTAGCAGCAGGTGTAGAGGCTGGGTTGGTAGAGGTGTGTGGGGGGGGGGGGAGGGGAGGAGCCACGGCAGCGGGGGGAGGGACTTCAGTCCACCGCGGCAGAGCAGGGACAGCTAGAGGAGAGGGGGAAGGCTGGCACTCCACAGCACGGGCTAGCTAGTAGCTACTACGACAGCGAGGGACGGGGGAGTATCAAGGCTTCAGCCCAGGCCAGGAGGAGGGGGGTCAGAGGTCAGGGGGCGGTACCTGTCTTCTTCTGGGGAGGCATGCTCTACTAAGATCCTGGGGCTGGCGGGCCTTCGGCGGGGCAGAGAGTTGGAGCACCTGGTGGCAGGAGGGAGGGGGGTGGTGGGGGGGTGGGGGTGCAGCGCCCCCCCGGTGGCCAGACAGGGAGAGGGGGAGGGGGAGAGAGAGGAGAGGGGTGAGAGGGGTGAGAGCGTGTCTGGGCCCCGGAGTGCCGCTGGCAGCGAGGGGCTTCGGGCTGGCGCAGCACGGCCGGGGGGGGTCAGGCGCAGGTGCCGATGTGAATCGTTACGGGTCAGTGTGAAATGTCGGCCGCAGTGAGGACAGCGAGTGACGGCGTCCAGCGGATGTGTGTGGTGTGTGTGGGTCTGCGTGTGTGTGGTGTGTGTGTGTGTGTGGGGGGGGTCTGTGTGTGTGGTGTGTGTGTGTGTGTGTTACCTGTCTCTATCGGGGGAGTGGAAGTTGGTGTCTGGTCTCAGGCAGGTGGTGCTGGCACTCCGAACTCTGTCCAACGATGGCTGCAGATCACTACAGCACAGAGAGGGGAGGGGGAGAGTGAGGGGGGGAGATATATATATATTGAGAGAGAGAGAGATAGAAAGAGAGAGAGAGGGATGGGAAAAGAGAGAGAGGTGCAATCGGAGGAGAGCCAAGACAGCAAAAGAGAAGGATGGAAAAAATAATATTGAAGAAGAAAAAGACCAGTTGGAAGAAAGAAAAAAAAGGGGAACAAGAGACAACAAAGAAGGGACAGAAGGAGGAGGAGAAAGAGGAAACGACAGGAAAATCCATTAGACACAATCTATATCTAATAGTATAAGTGGGCCTGATGTATACTGTTCAGTCGTCATTTATCATGAGCACTGGCCCTTATGGCCATATCCTGTAGTACAAGCCAAGGAGGGAAGGTTGGAGCGTTGCCATGGGAACGCACTCTAAGTGGATGGAGGAGGGACGGGGGCAGCGTGTTCCTGTGCGCGCGTGCGCGATGTGAGCGAGAGTGCGCATGAGGGTATGTGTGTGTGCGTGTGCGCGAGGAGAGCTGAGCGAACTGCAACACAAGCGGCCTGGCTCTCCTCTCACTGTGGGGAGGAAGCCTGCCTGGTGTGCGTGTGTGTGTGAGGAGAGGAGAGAGAGTGTGTGAGGAGAGGAGAGAGAGTGTGTGAGGAGAGGAGAGAGAGAGTGTGAGGAGAGGAGAGAGAGTGTGTGAGGAGAGGAGAGAGAGTGTGTGAGGAGAGGAGAGAGAGAGTGTGAGGAGAGGAGAGAGAGTGTGTGAGGAGAGGAGAGAGAGTGTGTGAGGAGAGGAGAGAGAGTGTGTGAGGAGAGAGAGTGTGTGAGGAGAGGAGAGAGAGTGTGTGAGGAGAGGAGAGAGAGTGTGTGAGGAGAGGAGAGAGAGTGTGTGAGGAGAGGAGAGAGAGTGTGTGAGGAGAGGAGAGAGAGTTTCGCTGCTCTCTGTGCCTGGCGACGCGATGACAGATGGCTGGCGCAACTGCCGTGCAACATGACGCAGCACATACAAAGGCTCAACGTATGCCCCGCACGCCACAAAAGGACTTGTGTGTACGGTATAGCTCTTTGTTTATTTTGATGTGGAGTCATGTCAAGAACCAGGGGGGTCAGGGAGGGAGAGAGATCTGTGATGGGGTGTTTCGGATGGTATTCCTGGGGGAGGGGGGGGGAACATGGGGGGGAGGAGGGCGGTACGGTCCCCCGCCTCTCTCTTACCTAACCGTGACCTCGTCAGTGAACCTGAGCACGCGGTGCGTGAGGACACTGCGGGGCGTGGCCACGCCCCCTTCCTGCCGCCGGCGCCGCGCCGCCGGCTCGCTCTTTAGGCAGGCGGGGAGAGTGGAGCTACGGGGACGCCCGGCGCACATGCACGGCAGCGGGGCGCCACACACACACACACACACGCGCACGCACACACACACACACACACACACACACACACACACACACACACACACACACACACACACACACACACACACACAGACACACAGACGCACACACACACAGACGCACACACAGACGCACACAGTCACACACACACAGTTGCACAGACATGCCAAAAGAAAGAGAGAGAAGACACTCAAAACGGGCATGCAGAAAGCAAACTTAATCACTGGCAAAAGGTCATTGCTCAAAATAACTGCTGAATTTCAAATTATTGCAACCAATAGTCAAACAGCCTTCAGTGGGATTATAACATAGTATTGGAATTTTTCGAGATCTAGGAGAGAATCCAGATTTGGTAGACGATCGAATCGAATCCCTTCTAATCTCCCCCATTCTCTTCCATGATCTCCTAACAAGAGTACACATGCAGGACTGTCTGATAGAGGGCCGCGCCTAGAAGCCGTCCCCCGCACGACGGAACAGCTCGAAGCAACGCGCAAAACATGCGGCTCCGGGATTACACCAGAAATCTGAAAACCTCGGCAGACCTGAGAAGCAAACCTCACTCAACTCAGCGAAAAGCCCTCGGCGGCAGGCCCTAGTCTATAAACACGACCCCACGGACGCACGACCAAAGCAGCCACGTCCTGGGCAGACCTCAGTGATGTAGGCGAGCGCTGCTGTCACGATGCAACGCCGGGGACCCTAACCCCCCCCCCCGTGAGACTTGACGCCTCCCACTCCGGCATATCCGGAGGGATTAAACGTAATGCCGGTTGCGTAAGAGCATCTAAACATCTAGAGCTTTCCCGGCGGGGCCCAGGACACTTGTATTAACACTGGGAAACAAAGCACAGCTCGTGATACGCGGGAGAGGACAAAGGATTAGAGAGTTTCCGCTCCGTACCGCGGGGCAGAGTTAGGGTTTTGCGGTCGTGTTTCATGGACACGGGCCTGTGTGTGCCAGGGCTGGGACATCTAATAGGTCTGGATGGTGATGGTTCACAACCTTGGATTAGGAACGTTTAGACAACTAAGCTATCCTAATGGCTCTCCGAGTAACCCTGGACGCAGGCTGTCGTCGCGTCCCGCTGCGTCGGGCGGGGTGCGAGCGAACGAACAAAAAGAAGGGGAAAGCAAAGAGGCGACATCACATCCAAGTCGGCGTTTTGGGAAGGAAGGGCGCCGGTTAAGGAGAGACACGTGTGAGGAAGCGGGGGAGGAGGGGGGGGGGTTGGCACGGAGGGGGGGGGGGGGGTTAGCCAAAGCAGCACGGGGCACAACACGCACCAAGCACGCACCAAGCACGCACCAAGCACGCAGCAAGCACGGGCGGAGCTCTCCGGAGCACGAGGTGTGTCACGTGGAGGAAACGTCGACTCGACGTTTGACTCGACGTCGTCGCTTCCCCCCCCGTCCGGCTAAACGTCACGGGCCTCCAGAGGCCGTCCATGAGACCAGGGGTTTGGGTGAGAGGACAGGGGGGAGGCGGGAGCATTTGGGGTGGTGGCGACTACTGGAGGGGGCTTACCTGTATATGTCTTTGTGGACACCGTTTGCTAAAAGGGGCATTTTGGGAGGGAGGGTGTTGCTGTGTCTAGTGACACCTCTGGATGTGTGAGACGCGAGACGCGAGAGCAAGAGACAGGAAGCAAAAGAAAAAAGGGGGGGGGAAAGAAAATTGAGACAAAATATAAACAAAACACATTCACGCTCGGTTGAGTTCAACAAAAGAGATTTCTGTGACGTCAGCGGTGCAGCAGGTGATTCTGGTCGTCTCTCTCTGTGACCAGGTCTAGTGTTTTCCTGGGTGGGCGTGCGACAGTGACAGCGAGTGGAGGGGGTCCTAGTTTTTGTGGCGGTCGGACATGGGGTGTATGGATACGCCGAAACTGGGTGGGTGGGGAGTCACAGGGTGCGCGTGTTCCACGCGTGGGCACATAGAAGCAAGCGTGGGGGGGCACCGGCTAGGCGGGGCAGGGACCTCACATGGACACGGTGACAGGTTAAACACAACACACGGCTACCCCAGTTCACAGAGGTAACACACACAGGGAGTTAAGATGGGCTGTTAACGTAGCGAGTGAAGATGATGAAATGATGGATCTGGTTCGATTAAGATGGAGGAGGAGGAGGAGGAGGAAGATGAGGGGCTAGGATAACAGTAAAGTCTGGGACATCTGGCTGTCGTTTTTTGTTGGTGTTTTACCTGTTTGTGTGCAGGCACTCGGCACTCCCGCCCCGGATAGACCTGTGCATCTCCAGGACCTCACTGTGATCGCCATGGCGATGGGTAAATTGACAACCAATGAAGAAGAAAAACAAAAGGAAAACCCCAAAAAACACAACGTAAGAGGATGTCAAATCAGACGAGCCCGTGGGATATGAATGAGAGAAATCAAGAAATCATAAAGTCTGAGTTGGCAAGTCCGCATCAGCACTGGTATTAATCACGATGCTCGACTTCCATACGTTATTATGAGGTCATTCAGACAGTTAGTAGTATTAGTAGTGCGACAGCAAAACTAGGGTTGTACAATGCACGGGACTGAAACACAGTTCTCAACCTTCTCAACTTCATCAAGTTGCTAAGATACGGGAGTCGACAGTAGAAAACTCCACTGAGGAGATGTGTGTCAAGAGCAATAACATCCACAGTCTCAAAGTAGACCCTCAACCCTCTAACTCTGACATTATCTCTGTTAAAGTGCCTGCAGTTCACAACACCAGGCGCCTGAAGAACAAACAAGAACTCCCTTCAGAAACCCTAAGATCCCCAGTAGTAACGTCCTAAACTCTCCAAGCGTTCCAGCTGTGTGGTTTTACCAGGGAGCGTGGTTACCATGGCAGCGTGGTTACCGGGGCGTGGTTACCTGTCCTCGGAGTACTCGTAGTCCGAGTCCCCAGAGCGCTGGTGCTCCAGGTGGGCACCGTGGTAACGGGAGGGAGAGTGGGAGTGGTGGCGATTCTGAGGGATCTCGTCCAGACTCCTAACGCATGGAGCATACAGTATACTGTTAACTCAGCGTGTGTGTGTGTGTATGTGTACATGTGCATGAGTGTGTGTATGTCAGTTTGTCTGAATATACTGTGTGTGTGTGAGAGAGAGAGAGAGAGAGAGAGAGAGAGAGAGAGAGAGAGAGAGAGAGAGAGAGAGAGAGAGAGAGAGAGAGAGAGAGAGATGAGAGAGAGAGAGAGAGAGAGAGAGAGAGAGAGAGAGAGAGAAGCTGTGTGTGTCAGTCTGTCTGTGTGCATGCGGGTGTATGTGCATGTATGCGTGTGTGGGGGTGTATGTGTGAGACTGTGTTTGTGTTTGTGTGAGTGTGAGAGAGTGAGTGTGTGTGTGGGCGTGAGTGTGTGAGTGTGTGAGTGAGAGTGTGTGTGAGCGGGCCCCCCCCACCTCTGCATGGGGACGTAGGCGGGCCGTGAGCGGGCCCTGCCCTGGTCCTCTCTGTGAGGGGAGACGGAGCGAGAGCGATGCTGGACCTGCCTCTGCTGCTCTGGGACAGCCAGGGTGCTGCTTCTCTCCCTCTCCCTGGAGCTGCGCTCCGCACCTGCACACACACACACACACACACACACACACACACAAAGATAACAGACACACACACACAGGCGCACACAAGCGAAAACCCACAAGCAGAAGCATGTGTGTACACACACGCATTCGGAGCATAAATGCACACACACACACACACACAAAAACAAACAAACACACATAAACAAACACAGAGGATAAAGGCATTAGTGTACTGCTACGTGACATCAGAAACCAAGCGCACCTTTGACACCACCGTCATCCTCTCACAGAAGTTTCCAGAAGCGACTGATATCATGCTGGTGGTGTACCACCACCACTACAGTACTAATACTACTACTACAGCACTACTACAGCAGTTGGTACCACCACTGCTACGACAGCAATGTTGCTCAGACCCATGCCAGAGATGGAGCTCTGCCCTGGGATAAAGAATACCTACTGCAAACGGCTGACAGGAAAGTTAGCTGAAATAAGCTATCCAAGTTAGCTGTCTGTTCCCCACATCCGGCAAAATGCATCATCCTTGCATTACAAGATGAGCATTTAGCCCAGGCAGGGGCAGAGCAGCCCCTGGGAAGACTTGTTAAAGAGCAAGGTTGTTGGTGGCAAACGAGTGTACTTTATCCCAGCACAGAGGCACAAGTCGGTCCGCAGTGAAGGAGCCCCAGGCTCTACTAAAGGGCATGCAGGAGGATGGCAGAGTTGGTGGAATGGCGGTGGAGAGTTCTAGAATCTACCATGCGCTCAGTGCTCCACGTGGTCCCGTTCTGGTGCTGCTGGTGTTCAGCAGAGGAGGAGACAGGAGAGGGCTCGCCCAGGGGCTGTGGATGCAGTGTGCGTGGGCCGAGGAAGGCTACAATTTAGGCATCGTTTGAATGCATATCCGGTTACATTCGTTCTTGGAACCGGTCTGTATTTTATCTCTGAATTTGGGGTGTGTGTGGGTCAAAAACACGTGACTGAGTCATCAAGTTTGAAAGGGTACTCGTGATCACTTAGTTTTGGTGCGGTGAAAGGCGTTTGGTTGTGGCGTAGCAGGTGTGTGTACAGTAGCAGGTGTGTGTTCAGTAGCAGGTGTCGTCTCTCTCTCTCTCCCAGTGCTGGACGACCTCTAGGTCAGTCTGTGTAACCGTGGTAACCATGCCCCCCACCCACCTTTGGTCACTACCGTTAAACCTTCATCACACTCTGTTTCAATGATGCGATGGGACCCTGCATAGTGACGGACACACACACACACGCACACACACACACACGCACACACACATGCAGCTGTGTTGAGAGTCTTCCCTGGAAATTGCGATCGATCTCGAACGCAGACGAGTTCATAGAAAGTTAATCAAAGAACATACTGAAAGAGGCACAAATCTATACCTCTGATGTTAGTTTCAAAGCACACACACAAATACACACACACTGAAGCCCTACCAAGCATCCACACACACACACACACACACACACACACACACACACACACACACACAGTGCACAATCATACCAACATACCCAGCCACACATTTCCATTCACTGTTTCTCACCGAGAAACACACACACACACATATGCCCACACGCCCACACCCAAGGGGCCTTACTCTGCAGCTTCTTGCTGGGGCTGTCCCCATGGATGTGCCTCCGGGGGAGGCAGGGCGAGGGCTGGGGCAGAGGCAGGGACGACACGTCGTGGGACTGGAGCTTGTACCAGTGGGGCAGGTCGTCCAGCAGGGCCGTCTCCAGCTCTATCAGGATCTGAGGGGGGAGGGGGGAGAAGGAGGAGGGGAGGGAGGGAGGGAGGGAGAGGAGGTGAGTAGAGGAGGAGAGGAAGAGGTGGGGAGGAGAGGAGGGAGGGAGATGAGGAGGAGAGAGGAGGGGAGGAGAGGAGGGATGAGAGATCCACACAATGCAGAGGGATTCACACACAGAGGAGGAAAACAGGATATTGAGGGGCAAAGGACATCCAGGGTGTTAATGAGAGAGAGAGAGAGAGAGAGAGATGAGAGAGAGAGAGAGAGAGAGAGAGAGAGAGAGAGAGAGAGAGAGAGAGAGAGAGAGAGAGAGAGAGAGAGAGAGAGAGAGAGAGAGAGAGAGAGAGTGAGAAGAAGTACCTGTATGTACATGCCTGCCATTTTATTCACGGCATCTACGCCCTTGAGAGTGTGTGCGTGCGTGTACATGTGTGTGTGTGCTCCCTACCTCTCCCAGGAAGTGGCTCTCCTCCTCCTGCACCCGGGGCTGGTCCCAGACGGTGATCTCCAGCATGCGCTCCCTGAAGTCCCTGCGGTGCACGTGGGGGTACAGGAACGTCTGGTTCCACTTGGGCTCGGCGCTCTTCTTCACCGTCTTGGTCCGCCGCTTGCTCTTGTCGCTGGGGGACGAGGAGGAACAGGGCGCGCGGGGCGAGACGGTCAGATCAACCCTCAGCTGGTCTACATCCATCTACCCCCCACTGAACTGTGAGATTTCCTTATTAGGTATTTATTCTTTATCAACGTTCAAGATGATATACAGTGTCTTTACTTGGGTGCTTCTCAAACGAGATACAAAGCCTGAACGTTTGACATGCTATGTTCATCCCCCCAGGTTAACCCGGACACCGTGTCAGTAGTGTGCGCTTCCTCGTGTGTGAGTAAGGAAGTCAGCTCTGTAGAGGGACGAGCGACGGCGATGCTGGACGGGAGGGCTCTGCCTACCTTCGGTCAGGCAGGAAGTACATCTTGACGTAGGGGTTCCTGGGGCGGCCGTCGAGCCGGGGCGGCAGGTCTATGGCTTGGAGGACGTTGACGATGAGCTGGTGGCCCACTTTATCGTACCACAGCTTGACCTGAGGAAAAAAGCAGGGTCAAACCGTCTGTTCTGGAGGATGTCTCTCTGTTTCTGACCCCTCCCCCCCCACACCCCCCCCAGCGGGTCACTCACGGAGAGCTGGCCAGGCAGGACGAGGGGCAGGACTCGGAGGGTGCCGGGGCTGGTGGGCGACATGACGGAGATGGAGGGGCGATCCATCTTCTGGGACTCGAACGAGCTGGAGCCCGCTGGGAGACACACGGGGGGAGGGGGGGGGGGGAGGAGAGAACCACCAGGAGGTCAACACACACTCAGGGCTGGGAGGGAGGGAGGGCAAGGGGGGTTTCTAACAGGGATTTGTGTACGCCCGGAAGCTGACAGTGAGAGCGCGGGGGGGGGGGGGGGGGGGGGGTTTGAGGGAGGAAACTTGTGGTGGCTGCTTACTTGATTCTAAAGGAGGATGGGACGTTTCCGGGATTCTCGGTATGTCTCTACAGGAAGAGAGAGGGGCTTGGTTAGCTTGTTAGCTTGTTAGTTTGTTAGCTTGTTAGCTTGAGCAGTAGGACAGAACCAAGCATTCAGTAGTCATTGTGCATTCTCGGAAGACAAAACACACACGCACACAGGACACGAAACACTGACTTGGATACAAGCATCAGAAGGATACAAGGCCAACTAGGATGTTCAAGGAATAGGCACTTTATAACATACAGGGTATCGGGTTCGAAGGGGTGAGGAGGAGAAAGATTTGGAGGTCTAACAGATGGGTTTCTCGACAAGTCGGAGGGGTTGGGGGGGAAAGGGGTGGGGCCTCAGGACAGTGATTAGCTCACGACTTACTGGTAGGCTCTATAGACCTTTCTCAAGAAGTTTTTGGATATTATGCGATGGATAGATCTTTTTGGTGGAAGAAGGAGACAAATCAGAAGTGGCCATGAAATCAACTAATTGAAATTGAAGTCAAATAGCACCTAGCAGAAAACAGAATGACCAATTGTGTTGTGTTTAACGCGACGGCTCACCCTATTGGTCTAGAGACGACTATTTCAACCTGAGGCTCCGCCTTGGACTCCAGGATGATGTTGTACACTTCTTTCTTGGTCGCCCCCGGTAACGACTTCCCGTTCCACTGCAGGACTTCGTCACCTGGGAAACCAAACAGCGGTTGATTGAGCTCTGAGCTACAGGTTATCAACCTCTGATTAGATAACAACCTGCACCAAGTGTATTATCGTATTTACATTGGTATTCACTCACATTTTATTAATTTAGCAGACGCTTTTATCCAAATATATGTAAAAACTCGTGGGTCAAAATAGTGGGTCACCAGTTGCTACCCAGGTATTGGCCTGTGATTGGTTGGATTCAGCAGGTCCCGCCTACCTGCTCGAAGGTGTCCCACCACATCCGCCAGGCTTCCCTTCTTTACTTTGGTGATGAAGGCCCCGAGTCTTCCTGTCTCTGTCATCTTCCCTCCCACCACCTACACACACACACACACACACACACACACACACACACAGGACAAAGCGTAATGAGGAAGAGCAGTCCATCACTAAGTGGTAGCAATAACCTGACCACGTCCGCTAATGCTTTGCTACAGGGGTCCCGAAGGACAGTGAAGTCCACATTATGGTTTCCCTTTATGAGTGTCAGGTCACCCCCCCCCCCACCCCCCCACCCCCTGGTCCTTCCTCTGCCCACCGCCCACCTCCCCCCTGCATACCTCTGGTACCGACAACACATCGGATCACAACCCTCTACCTCCAGGGGTCGTGCCAGCAGAGCGCTCAGGCCAGGGAGCTACACTAATAGTGTGGCACCCCCCCTACCTGGGAGATGTGTGGGGGTGTTGTGGTGTAATTGGTATCAGATCAGAGTAACACATCCCCTCCCTCCCTCCTTCCTTCCTCCCTCCCTCCCTCCCTCCCTCCCTCCCTCCCTCCCTCCCTCCCTCCCTCCCTCCCCTCCCCTCCCCTCCCCTCCCTCCCTCCCTCCCCTCCCCTCCCCTCCCCTCCCCTCCCTCCCTCCACCTCACCTTCAGCCCCAGTAAGGAGCCAGCCTCTCGGGGCATGGCCGACCTCTTGCTCAGAGTGATGCGGCCGATAAGATGATCGCCCTCCTTGGAGGGCTGCCACGTAACTGGATGCTGCACGGAAGGAGGGAGGGAGGGGGAGAGGGAGGGGGAGGCAGAGGGGGAGGCAGAGGGGGAGGCAGAGGGGGAGGCAGAGGGGGGAAAGGTGGCGAGGGGGAGCGAGTTGGGGGCAGAGAGGCGGATAGAGGATGAGAGCAAAAGAGGGTGGGGGGGGAGAAAATAGGGAGAGAGAGAGAGGCAGATAGAGAGAGATGGAAGGATAGTGATTTAATCCCATCAGACAGAGCGAAAGGGGACGGTAGGTGATAGGGGGGATGGGGAAGAGAGAGGTTGGTGAAAGAGGGGGGATGTAGAGGTGAACGGAGGTAAGGAGGGCGTGGCAGGGACACAAACAGGGCAGGATGGGTGTGAGACCCACAACAGTTCAGAACAAAGTGTTCTATTCACACGAGAACATAGGCCAGGCCATAATCTGTTAGATGCTAGACGGTAATCTGTTATTCCACAGTATGCCTGCATGTGTGTGACATGGGCGCCACAGCGCCAGCGTGGTGAGGACCACAATCTGTCACATTCTCCGGAAACTTACATGCCACACTGCAGGATCAAGTGGGTAGCAGTCCCAGTCACCTACAGAGACAGAGACAGAGAGAGAGACAGAGAGAGAGAGACAGACAGAGACAGAGAGACAGAGAGAGAGACAGAGAGAGAGAGGCAGACAGAGACAGAGAGAGAGACAGAGACAGAGAGACAGAGACAGAGAGAGAGAGAGAGACAGAGAGAGAGAGAGAGAGAGAGAGAGAGAGAGAGAGAGAGAGAGAGAGAGAGAGAGAGAGAGAGGGAGGAAAAGACAAACACAGCGGGGGAAAAGTTATGAAACAACAGTTGAATTCAGCTCAGTGAAGCATCCATGACAAAGAAAAGACCAGGGACAGTCAACACACACACATAGACACACACACACACACACACACACACACAGACACACACACACACGCAGACACACACACACACACACGGAGTGATCCAGCTCTCATTAACACCAACAGATGGTGGCAAAGAGCAGTACTGGACACACATCAGACCCGCCTCAGAGCGCCACCCTTCCCAGAGCGCTAACCACGACCAGACGGGCCGCGTCGGCGCCGGCACAGCCTCGAGTGCCCCTCGCATCCTCAGAGGATGACGGCAGCAGAGTGATATCACGGTGTTCTATCTGGGAGCTTGAAGTTTCCCCCAGGAGAGGGCGGGGGGGCTGGGTTTGGGAGCGCTCCAGGGTGCTGGCAGACAAGCATGGCCACGGATCTGATGGCTGTCTGGGACGAGCTGGAGAGCTGGAGGCTACAGACACCAGACGAGGGCTCGGGCTATTTCTTGGTTTCGGTAGAGAAATCTCTGTCCTGAAACGTAACGAGGGCACTTCTGAGGATGGTGACGGGAAGTCACTGCCCAATGGTGACTATGAAGCCAAGACTTTTGAGGACACATTCTGTGCCGACTCCCAGGGTAAAATAAGACTTTGCGATAACAGTAGTTGACAGTACCAGGTTGCTTGGTTGTCTACGGATGACAAATGGTCGGCATGTTTGTGACGCTGTGAGTGTTAGCTGCCGGATGTGGAGGTAGTATCACACAACACAACTTCTAAAGCTCTCAGAACGCTTGAGGGAACATCTGCTGACTAGCGACTTTGCTAAAATGCTGAGTTCAGTTTTTAGCACACACACATACTCACATACACACACACACACACACACACTAGAGAAGATAACATAATATCGGTTGTTCTTGTTCCTAAAGTGACATCAAAGGATGTCTTAAGTGCATGTAACGCTAATGATCACAAACTTGATCATATTCCCTGACCACAGCAGGTTTTGCTGCCGTAATCTAAACAGTATGAATCCTAAATTTAGGATTTATACTCTCATAACGACTCTAACTAATCCAAAAGTAGTCTACTCAGTAGCTCCTATGATGCCGTAAACACAAACACAAAATCCCATGGTTTGTTTTCATGTTTGTTTGTTTTTTTACAATCGAAAGGTGTTGCTCTGTGATGCAACAGAGAGGCACTCTACATAACTAGGATGAAGCAGGTCATTGAGACAGGCTGACACAGGTCCAGCTTTACCCTGACCTCTAGTGACCTCAGAGCACTCCTGGTCAGAGAGGAGGGTGGCAAACACACACACACACACACTGTCCATGTTGTATAACGGATTAAGAAGAGGTAAAGGGTTGGGGCCATGGTTAGGAAATCAATCACTCTTTTCACTTTACTGTAAACTGGGATACAGGTTGTTAATGGGCATCAATTACTTCTTAAAACACACACACACACAAAACTTATCCCACTCACACACTGTATGTGTGAGTACTGACATTGACACTCAAATGCAGGTCAAATTTCCCTCGTCACTTCCTATAGGCAGTCTCCTCTTCATCCCCTCAACACTTCAGGAAACCGACCAATAACATTGCCGGAAATGGAATCCTCAGCTTCCTATTACTGTAAATACACTCTTAGCACTCTTAAATCACGTCAACAGTGTCTTTAAATAGAGCTTTCATTTTATAAAGCTTTTCCTTAAGCTCTTAAAAAGGTCGGGTCTGTTTCTCCAATACGGCTGGAGTATTCAAACTGCCAGCCACCCAACGGGATATTATATAGCACAACGTAAAGGTTTTACAATCTCATTTGACCGACTTGATTGCATCAGTAAAACCGTCGTGCAGGTCCACTAAACAGTATGTAAAGTGTGTGGTACCATGCACACCCCACTGAACGCTGTTATTATGTAAATTCGGAGTGCTTGAAGCTTTTTAAAACATATGACGGTAAACAACTAAACGATTTCCCAAACAATTAGCAATTTCTCATTCCAAACTGTGTAATAGATTTGAGTGGACTATATAGGTAGAACCAGAAACATAAATCTGATCAGCCCATGTTCACATTAATGACAAACTTGCAGGCTATTTAAGATCTATACAGAAATACTTATAGAGCTTGACTCCCTTCACTTCACTCTATCCGATCAAAGTGGGAGACTCAGAGGGGGAATCCTGGCTCCCGCCCCATTCGATGATTCAAGACGGCTAATAATCCCACCCCTGCACTCGATGGCCACCCGGGTGTAACTGTTAATCTGGGTTAAAACATCTGGTTTGGGGTGAGGGGGGTGTCGACGCGATGACTGGGGAGCGAGATGAGCAGATAGGTCCACGAAATGAGCCCCTTGACTGTGCTGTTAGCGCAACGCTGCTATCTTAGCTACGTAGCCTACTTCAGTGAGGCGAAGACTAACACCCAACCACATGACCATAGTAGGATTTGCCCACTGCCTAGTAGCATAGGCCTACTTGGTTTTATATATCTTCGTAAGCTATATCATAGGGAATACTGTTACATTATCTTTCTCTTTTGTATATGACATAATCTTACTTTAGATTATCTTTTAGTTTTTTTGTTTTTTAAGATGGCTTTGCTAGTTGAAGAGGAGACAAACGTGAATATGCAGGCTGTGAGGTCACACCCCGTCATGGTCCAACATCGCGGAGGAGCGTTACATAAAAAGAGCGAGTTCGCTTGTTGACCTAAATCTGAAAATCGGCTGTCCTAAATCACAGCAAGTTTGGAAAACAGGAGGGAGAGCAGTGGTGCCAGGGGTGCAGGCACGGTAACAGGGCTGAAATGTGATTTCCTGTTTAGAAACTGATGGGCAAACAGAAGAGGGGGATAATATGTCACATAAATGACAGGGACATCGAGATGTGTTTATTCAAACACATTTGTTGGACGCAGAAGGAATGGTTGAAGCCAAATGAAAAAGATTGCATTGTCACGTGGCAGCGTTCCAGGATAGATGGCTATTTCATGTCGACAGTTTGGAGCTTTCTACATATGTATGGAAATATGTATGGATTCACATCACAGATATACTTAAAAAAAAAAAACAATAAAAAAAAACAACAGGAAACTATTTTCTGACATTATCAAAACAAAGGTACACTATGTAGGCCAGTTAAAAAAAGACGAATACACGGACATAAGGAGGTAAGACTAAGTAGGGCTTCACTTTCACGTGAGCATGCTGCAAGAGACAGGAAGTTACAAGACAACAAGAGGCGACGTGTCTATGAGAGGACATGAGGTCATGAGCAAACAGGCTGAGAGCGCGTGAGGGAACTATGAGGAAAGCTGGGTTACAAACGCCATCCCGCCACATGATCTGAACCCGAAATCTACGACAGGGGGAGGGGGGGGGACAGAGTGACAGCTTTCCGGCGACCTGTGGGGTAAGCCCAGCCGGGGCCGGGGCATCCAGCTGTTGAGCGGCCCCGCCTACTGACCTTTCTCGCTGACGCTCTCCATGTCCACGTCCTCGCAGCTGGTGTACTCTGGTGTGGAGCCGCCCTCCTCCTCCGAGCTGCTGATGGACATCTGACGCTTGTTAATTCCCCGTTTGCTCTTATAGGGCCGGGGAGGGGGCGGGCGCAGAGACTCCGATTGGTCCGAGCTCTGGGAGTCTTTTCTCAGCAGGCTCTCGCCGCCCCCGCCTCCCTTCTCCCTCCTCGCCGGGCCAGGCTCCAGTTTGTTGGGCCCCCAGTCCGCGGGCGCGGGCCCCCCGGGATGGGGCCCCGTTCGCGGGCCGCCGACCGGCTGAGGCCTCCCTCCTCCTCCTCCTCCTCCTCCGCCGCCACCCCCCACGGTCCTATCCATCGAGTAGGCGCGGTGGTTCTCCAACAGGGCCTTGCGGTCGGCGTCGCCCACCCCGCCGCCGCCTCCGCCGCCCACCCCTCGCCTACCGAGGCGGTTCTCAGGCACGTCCCCCCCCCCCTCCTCCTCCTCCTCCTCCCCCCTCCAGCCCCACCTCGTTGATGGCGTTGTCGCTGTGGCGACGCTCGTGGCGCACCTTGGACACCTTGGCGTGCATGCGCATCTCCTGCTCCTCCTTCTGCGGCTTGACGGGGTAGCGCGCCAGGTTGGGGTCGCTGCGGTAACGCGTCTGGAACTCCTCCTCCCGCCGCCGGCGCTCGCGCTCCTCGTCCTCCTGGCGCCGCCGGTGCGGGTCCATCTGGGCGTGGCCCCGGGAGCCCGGCCCCTCCTCCTCCCCGTCTTGGTAGTCCTGGGAGCGGACCTTCTCCAGGCGCCGGCCGTCCCGCCTCTCCCCAGGCCCGGGGCGCTCGTCCTGGGATGACTGGGACGACAGCTTCCCCTGGAGCCTCCGGCCACCGCCACGCCCCACACCCGCCGTCTTGCCGTTCTGCTCATGCAGGGACACGGGACGTTTCCTGGGGAGAGGGGGAGAGGGGGAGATGGACAGCCATGACGAACATTCAACGTAGCGTCACGCCGTCGTGTTGCAAAGGGGGGAAAAAGCGTTGGCTAAATGAACACCTTCCATTAGAAAATGAATCCCACACAAGACTACGCCAGCAGAGTAAGTATAACCTTGAGCATGCAGGTGTGTCTGGTGCTTTTGTTGAACACTCCTGGATACACTTATTTTAGTCTGACACACCATATGTAGTCAGACTGAAATAAATCCACAGAACAAAAGGTCAAGACATCTAGACAAAGAGCAGGTGGAGGATTAGAAGGGAATATCCACTTTTTCAGTAAAGAGTAAATCTGCTTGTGGCACCATGTCTTCTCAATCAGTGTTTAGGTGTCCATAGCCGGCTTACCCATGAGACTCCAAACAAAGTACATTAAATACGTCGCAAGTCTAACACTTGTGACCCAACTAGCTTCTCAGCTCGAGCTAAACTAGTAGGACACAGGCAAAACGACTCACAATAGGGCATAAAAAAAAATCAAGCAACTGTGCAACCCATATCCCCAAATGTTTTTTTTCACCAGAACAGATTTGAGTTCCTGTCAAAAAAAAAAATAGATGTGTTCATGTGTGAGTGAGACCAATGCATGATGCAGTGTGCCAAAGGCTACGGGCTAATAATCTCTGTGTGTCGTTCTTGTGTGTGTGTGTGTCGATGTGTGTCTATGTGTGTCATACTTGTCTCGTGGCGGTTCACTCCTAGACCGTGATGCCGGCATGGTGTCCGTTCCCCTCCCGGTGACCCCGGTGACCCCGGCTGGCGTCTGTGTTCCGTCCGGCTGCCCCGCGCTCGCGCTAGTGGGCGGGGCCTGGGACCTGGAGCGGAGGAGCTTCCTGTCCCGCGGCGAATCACCGCCCACGGCTGGGTTGTTGAGGGCGGAGCCCAGGCTCACTGGACGCGCCCCCGGCTCTGAAAACCATTCTCCTGATTTGGTGAGGATCTCCTGTTGCTTACGGCACAGGTTGCATACCCACATAACCTACAGGGAGGGAGGGGGAGAGAGGAGATTACTGGATGCTTCACAGAGACTGGGCTCCTTAATATGGCAGTTTGTAAAGCAGTTTTAGACAGAGACAAACACAGAGACTCAGACACAGTGTCACAGTGTGTGTAGAGGAAAGCAGTTGTGCACGGCCTTCTTTTAATATGCCATTGTCCCCGTACAGAATGAGCTTTTGTCTTCATTTCAACTTGATCTCACGCGTATCTAAGTGAAGATAAGCACAGGGCAGTTGCATTCACGGAGGTGGAGACGGAGACATCTTCATGAGAGATCACAGAAACGCCGACAATGACACCTTCTGTTCTTTCCTCTTTAAGACGTTCTCCCGCCGACTCCCAGAGCGACGGTGAAAGCTCATCCATCTACTGTATGGGTCCAGTGACAGAGGTTTCCTAAAATACCTTGCAAGGCTATACTCCTGCCTCCCTCCCTCCCCCCTCCGCTCACTGCTGATTAAATATTGAAGCCCTCTGGCAGACAGATAGAGGATGGAAGATAGACTATGCAACACAGCAGTATCTCACTTGGTATTCACTATCCATGGAAGCCAAGGCCTAGTAGGTAACTGTTTTACAAAAGGCCTTTGATGCTTGCAGACAACAGCTGGACTTTCTTGAACTTAACAGACTGTTGCTGGTGCCAATAGGTGTTGTTTATTTGTAATTATTATTTCATTAAGGAACGGTTTGGTGTGACTGAATCTAGGCAAAAAGGTAGGTTATTTAAGTACTTCAAATGATGTGTCCTTCCACTGGCTTCCACTGTGCAATACAAAATACAATTATGGTCAGAGAAAGCAGTGGTGCCAATAATATTATTATTACAACTCATAAACTTTCACTGTTTATCAAATAAAAGACATAAAGGAAAAAGTTAACTTTCTGATGATGGAGAAAGCACAGTCAGTTGTCTAAGTTATGTATTTCTTCTGAATAGCCTAATAAGGTAAAAGTCGTTGAGGCCACATCTTAGTCATGGCACGACTTTTGGGATATAAAAATGCCCCATACTGTCTTGACTAGGCGAAGTGAAGTCAGCTCTGAGTTTTCAACAAACTGACTATCAATCACTTGGGACCAATACTCACATGTAGCCATGGCTACTGAATGTCACCTCCCTCTTCCACGCGCAAAAGCAGAAATAGTCCCCTTTGGAATATGATGCCACGTTTATCTACAAAATAAATCCAAACTAGGTCAGATATGTCACGTATATTCCCAGTATTGGTGTCCCTTTTAATTAAGAAGCACAACCCTAGGAAAAGCACTGAAGAGACAATGCTCTTTGAATGTCGGCTGGTAGGTCGGTTGGGCATCAAGTGATAATAGCGGTTAGCTTGCGCGTCGGCGCATCGTTGGCCTGATTGAATCCCAGTTGGCTCTAGTCCAGACTAATCTAAAGTAAATCAGCTGCGCGCTCGGCCCACAGCTGTCGGTCAGGCACCCGGCGACACACACTCTTTCACTCAGTATTATAACCTCCTTCCTTGCTCTCACTCGCTCCCGGAGACTGGAGCAGGCAGGGCAACAGATTAGCGAACGCTGATAATCCTTTCAGCTCTTCACCATTATTCAACTCATCATCAACCAACAATACAAGCCCCCATACCAATACTAGCGACCTTTTAGGATAGTCCACCCCCGTTCATCCTCCTCATGCTGCTTCAAATGAAGACAGAATTAACCAGTTTAGTGATTAGCAATCTCATAGAGTGCACTGTGCGGGATAGCAATGTAAGGTGGACGGTCTATTATAACCGAGGTACGTTTAGGGAGTTGCACAACTAAAATAGATGGTCTCAAAGATGAATACAACTGATGGTGGGTTGAGGATCTACCAACAAAAACACAGATTAAGTATTTCCCACTGCAGAGTAAGAGGCGCAATTTAAATACTAGGGGTTAATCCTTGAATAAGAACGATTCCAGTAGCACGCACACAAGATACTATCCACTCAATCTGAAAACCGAACACCATCTGAGACCAAACTATTTCTGGGTTCGTAATAGCACGCCTCCATGTGTCACAGACTCTGCAGCCAACGCAGAGGGAAAATCATGTAAACAATACAATAATGTAGGCCACTAAAACCTGAGTGTATTATGTGGATAGAACAACACACACATAATGCGCCCACACACACACACACAATAATCCTGAGCCATACATTCCTGGATAGCGTGACAGATATTAGTGGAGTGTGCTTTGTTTATGTGTGTGTGTGTGTGTGTGTGTGTAAGTGTGTGTGTAAGTGCCTCTATGAACCTGTGTGCATCTGTTAAGTTTGAGAGCGTTTCATGTATGCACCAAGACATGTCGTGTACTGTTTGTTTGAGTATGTGTTTCTTACTGTGTCTGTGTTTACCAATGTGTGTATTCACTATATGTTCATGTGTGTGTTCAGAGGGTGATGGTAGTGCCACTACTGAGACAACCAATCAGATGAATCTCCCTAGAAGCAACCCACTCTGATGTCACCTTAAGTTCATCTCACTGCATCCTGTGGAGCGCAATGTGTCAAGAGTGTGTGTGTGTGTGTGTGTCTGTTTTTATGTGTGTGTGTGTCTTTGAGAATGTACTGTCTATGAAAGCTTTTTTGCTTGGCGTGGGCGACTTGCCTGTGGGTGAAAAGTGGGTGTGTGTCTGCAAATGTGCACGACGTGTGTGTGTGTCTGCAAATGTGCACGACGTGTGTGTGTGTCTGGCTTGAGTGTGAGCAATGCCATTTCTAACGAGTAACGGTGCCAACCTAACTGTGCAGGACAGAATGCTCCGCTCCATGGTAACCAACTCACAGTGAACAGGGATAAAGAGAGAGAGAGAGACAGAGAGAGAGATAGATAGAGAGAGAGGGAGAGAGAGGGAGAGAGAGAGAGAGAGGGAGAAAGAGAGAGGGAGAGAGAGAGAGAGAGAGAGAGAGAGAGAGAGAGAGAGAGAGAGAAGGAAAGAACATTTTGAAAGAAAATGTAAGTGAAAAAACTCAAAGGACAGCAGCAAACCAAAATACAGTAGATGTAGAAGGATTAAAGGACAGCAAAACACAAACATATACTACAAATGGTTCAACAGAAAGCAAGATTGGGTTGGGGATACTACAAATTGGTTTTGAGGCCAAACCACAACACTGGGAAAACCTTGAACTCAACCATCTCCCCAGCCAGTCACTTCCTCAACTGACACGACACGCTGACCCAACAAATGAAGGCGGCGTGCCACTGTCATTCATCAACGGACGTTTCTTTTCTTCACCATCCCCTGCTCCCCCCTCTCACCCTCTCTCACCCTCCTTCCGCCACCCCCATCTGGAACGGGAGGGGGGGGGGGGGCGGTCACACGGCGGCGGAGGGAACGTCTGCCGCTTGTCTGGAGTCCTGCGGGTGTCAGCTTGTTCCGTAAACGGGGTGATTGGATGGAGCGCAAGGGTCTCTGAATGAGGGTGGGGGTTGGTGTACAGTATACCCCCCCCCCACACACACACACACACACACACCCCCAACGCACACATCCCGCCCGACAACACGAGCACACACACTAACACTGACAGATTGACGTTATTGGTCGCGGTGAGGAGTGAAAACTGCAGTCGTTCAGGGAATGGTAAATCATGAATGGGGGGGAGGGGGGGGGGGAGGGAAGAGAGAGAGACGACCGCAAACGACATAATGCTCCCATTTCACCTAATAAGGTTATAGATCAACTGTTGTGGGCGAGGCTGGCAGACGAGCCCAGCCCATATCGAGCACGCCACCTCGCCTGCTTAGAGAAGAGCGATGACAGCCGTACAGCTGGCCCTGTACACCCCCAGCGATAGACTGGATCAGCGCAGGTGTTTCGCATGTCATACCGCAGACTCTTTTTCTGTCATAGTAGCGGACTGTTGGAGTATCTTTGTAGGTTCTCCTATTTTCCAGAGTTTTATGATATCCACAGTATCAATCGTGTTGCTTCAAACCCCTCTATGTTGTTGAGTTGCTCGAGCTGAAGGATGACTTTGTTTCACACAGTGTTGTTTTAGAACAGGGATGTACTGTGGTGGTAGGTTGTCCTCATGCAGGCTTTAGTGATCATACGGGCCTTTTACTGTAAACCCAGATTGATTCTGGAGCTGTTACTGTTGGCTCCAATAAAGGTTTACTGTAATGTTTTATGGCAAGCCAGGAGGAACAATCTACCAGCTCAGGGTGTGAGTGAAAATGCATTAGAGAGAGAGGGCGAGGGAGTGAGAGAGAGAGAGAGAGAGAGAGATAGAGAGGGCGTGAGAGGGAGTGAGAGAAAGAGAGAGAGAGGAAGAGAAAGAGAGAGGAAAAGACAGAGAGGTGGCAAAAAGAAATTGAGAAGAGGAGCTTAAGCGAAAGAGAGAGAGGGAGAGG
>NW_026911360.1:0-1000 GCF_963692335.1 Osmerus eperlanus | reverse complement strand
TGTCTCCCCCCTCTCTCTCTCCCTCTCTCTCTCTCTGTCTCCCCCCTCTCTCTCTCTCTCTCTCTCTCTCTCTCTCTCTCTCTCTCTCTCTCTCTCTCTCTCTCTCTCTCTCTCTCTCTCTCTGTCTCCCCCCTCTCTCTCTCCCTCTCTCTCTCTCTGTCTCCCCCCCCCTCTCTCTCTCTCTCTCTCTCTCTCTCTCTCTCTCTCTCTCTCTCTCTCTCCTCTCTCTCTCTCTCTCTCTCTCTCCTCTCTCTCTCTCTCTCTCTCCTCTCCTCATCTCTCTCTCCTCCCTCTCTCTCTTTCTCGCTCTCTCCCTGTCTCTCTCTTTCTCTGTCTCCCACTCTCTCTTTCTCTGTTTCCCACTCTCTCTGTCACCCACCCATATGCACACAGACAAACAGATTGACAGCTTATCTAGGAGGATCAGTAAAGATCAGAGGAAGGTGGGGGGGTGGGCGAGGGGGGCGTAGCCTGACTCCATGGAAATGGAAGACACTTGAGCAAACATCAGTGTCAGGGTTGAGAGTGAAAGAAAGTGAGAAAGCGAGGAGAATAAGACTGTGATATAGAAGAGGATAATGGAGGGCGGGTTGGCCACAAAGAAAAGCGGAGACGTTTTCCACTTTGTTCCTTTTCCGACTTGCGGTCGGCCGACGACAGCACCCTGGCTTCAGCTGCGCAACGTGAAAACGATCCGACCCACACGGAGTGTGTGAGAAGTCTGTCCGTACGCGTGCGTGCGTGTGTGTGTGGCACTGGAGCTAATGACCCTGACCCCCAGCCAGCCACCAACACTGCGTGACATTTAGTGGTTCCCGGTGTTGCTGCGGTGGGCGGTTAGGCCGGGGACCAGAGCTGTCAGAGCACCCCATCCCTCCCCCAGCTTCCCCATGCCCACACAGGCTCTCTCTCTCCCCGGCCAGACCCCCTCCTCCCAGTCTGCAAGACTCCTCGGCCCGCTGTTTTGACAAGTGCTTTAGACATAATACCCCCGTGTGTC
>NW_026911359.1:0-25592 GCF_963692335.1 Osmerus eperlanus | reverse complement strand
GCTAGTTACTGAGCGCGCTTTGTTGCAACGTTATCTGTCCTGGTGAGAGAGCGAGCGGCGCTTTTTGCCCTTAGCAACAAAGTTGCATCCCCGGCAGTGCAGCCCTGCCTTGAGGCTCGTGCTATTGGTTCATGCCACGGCTCCGGTCGTACACGAGTGCTCTGTTCTCTGACAAGAGCAGCTGAGCGGTAAGTTACTGATGAGTAGATAGTTAAATCTGCGCGGTTGTACTAAAATGTGATGACAGAAGGACATGTTGGCCTGTCTCATATCACCCAAAGCACCGGACACGACACATTCCCTCGAGGAGGAATAGGTTATTGTAGGGTACGGTGCTACCTGCTACCGGTGGAGCCGACGGATTTAGTTGTCACTAATGACCTCACTAATTCTCTTGGAGACTAAAATAGATCGGTGTTGTCGTTTGTTAGCCGTTTTGATTGGAGGCTATTCTGATGTGCTCGCGTACCCTTTTGTTGAACCTTTCAAATGATACCGGACCGCTAAACGGCATACTTAGATTTGTGTAATAAAGAAGAGAATAGCTCCGGTGTAACGGTCGAGTTGTGCGAGCTCGCCAGATACTCACCGTAGTACGGAGCCGGGACTGCCGTGTGCCTTGCCATTTCACCGTGCACGGTGGAACTCTCTGGCGCGTAACGGAACGCTGGCATGTGAACGTCGAGTGAATGAGTGCTGGCCGTAGTATTCGGTATCAAGTTTATAGGAATCCTCGAGCCTCCTCCTCTGTTCACCGTAGTCCCTGGGGATGCGCGCACGCAGGCGGGCGTCAGAACTGTTTATAGAAGCGACGCGTCATTCGCCCAGCGAGACGTTAAAAATACGAGTTCTAGATGTATGTGTTTTTGGCAATAACGTACATTCTCCGTTTGATGATCGTCTGTGGCAAACAGTTTAACTTTTTGAAAATGACGTGCGTTGTCTTGATGTAAAAACGTTTCTGCAGAATCATCATCACCACAGGTAGACAGACACAACAGCGGTTTGGCTTCAATGAGAAAGTGAAGGCTGTTTCCCATCCGTCCATCCACTTATCTATCCATCCACTTTCCAGACTTTAACAGATCTCACAGATCTCACTCATTAACTCAATATCAACTCCATCCCTCCATCCATCCATCCATCCATCCATCCCTCCTTCAGGCATCCATATGTCATCGGATTCCTTTAATCAGTAAAACATTAAGGAAAGTCCACTTCCTTCTTGGCCGTTACTCCGACGCTCCCGTTGAAACCGTCGCCACGAGACAGTTACAGCATCGTTACCTGGCTCCTTAACGGTTCCAGTCATACCTCTGGTCTCCTGTAGGACAACAGCGCCCCCTAGTGCTGTTTAAGAAGTATCACAGTTATGGACAGCGACAAGAGAGATGATGGCAGTCTGCTTATGGAAGCAAATCAGTGACAAAATGGTTTGAAGTTTAAAAGGCATTGAATACTTAATTTTGACATTTAAACACCACCGAATTTGTTGGTTTTGAATTCACCTCTTTAAAATTTATATAGGAATTTATTTCAAGGTAAAAAAAAATTCTGATACAAAAATTCAAGGTTCGGAATTTGAGGTTGCTCAAATTCGAACAGTAAAAATGTATATCCCAAAAATTCAAGCCGGAACTGCTTGCCTCAGACCGGACCTCTCTCCTTAGATCCCAAGCTGTGATTGTATGATTGTATGACCGATCTGGATGGGTCAGAACCCATGGCCGATGCCTTTTGTCTTTTTTTTTACTATCACCTCCAACCTATAGTTTAAAATAATATGAAATGTCCATAATGTTAAAGACAAGCAGCCAAAACCGACAAAAATACAGGTGTTGATATTGGAGGGAACATGGCTAGCTACTATTCAAGACATTTAGAAAACTTTGTACAGCAGAGCCTAGTAGTGATGCCGTCTTCTTCCACTAGATGGCGCTGTTGCACCGTAGTCGCGCCACGGCGCAGCTTCTCTCTGGTTCTCTCTCGTGCTTGATACGCTGAAGTCTATGAGACGATACTGACGCTGATAAAAACGAGCTTGAACTGTGTCTGACAACCTAATCAATGTTCTGCACACAATCCATTATAGATAATTACTATACTTTACTTTAGAGACTGCTAGCAAAATTAGCCTAGTTTGTTTAGTGCCCCCACACACACAAACACACACATACACATACACACACACACACACACACACACACACACAAGTACCTACCAACTTTTACACACGCACCAACACACTGACCATCACCCACGTACCCATCAACATCGCATAGACACGTACACCAGTATACACTCACACGCGCCTAATTTATGATGATTGAATCCTGAAAACGTTGGCAACTATTTAAATCAAAAGAGCACTTTAAATAACTAATGGAAGAAAGTAAACACTTACGATTTTAAAAGCAACATTTAATCACTCGTTTATTATTTATTTATTTAAATCCAAATTATGGTTACAGGTATTTATTACAATATGCTTCATGTACTAAACAGTTTGCTTCATGAAATATAAGGTACTATTACCATTTAGGATCTTAGAACAAAGATATGTGCTTAGTTTTCAAGATTAATACATTGAAACGGTACAATACGCCACCATTAATATAAACAGACAACAATGAAATATGAGAATCTACCACATTAAAACATTGCTAGCAGCAAATAAAAATGATGAAGATTTTCTGGCACCGCCTTGAGATTACATGAGTATAAAGGTGCACAACATTCATATATCTTTTACTTGGCAATTCAACCTTTAAACGCAAGTATATATGCTTTTATACACGTATATACCCCCACCCCCCTCTGTCTAACAATATGGTTAAGATCCCCAGCTGCGCTCTATTGTGTGTCAATCACAAGTCTCAAGACTGTGTGTCCATGCTGTCATGTCTATCACAAGCCGTGTGTATCTGTGTGTGTATCTGTGTGTGTGTCTGTGTATCTGTGTGTGTATCTGTGTGTGTGTCTGTGTTCTCTAACTCTGTTCTATGGTTCTAAGCAGGGTTCTCCCAGTTCTGCTATGTGGTGTTGAGGGGCCACTGTGGGACCAGTCAATTAGTTACCATAGCTACATAGTTACCATAGTTACATAGTTGCCATAGCTAACAGCCACTGACTAATCCAAGGCATAGTACTCATTAAACCTAAGCACATGGGGGCTTTCTGAGTGTGTGTGTGTGTGTTTCCCTAACAATGTGCCTGGACTTCTGAAATGTGGCGCATTTAAATCCTTTGCAAACATAACTTCAAATGCTCAAAACACAGTGTTTACATGTCTGGGGGCGACGTCCTTGGCCACACAGCTGAACTACACAGATGCTGCTCACCTCGCTGCCAACTCCGGCTCTGCAGCTAGAGGAGGGGGCTTTATGAAACATTAAACGTTGGAGAGTTTAGCAACAAGCAGACAGCTGACAGAGAGGTGGAGGGTCGTCCTGGTCTCGCATTTAAAGCTGGACCAGAAACATAAAGGCTGTCAATTATCATTATTTTTCTTATTTTTTACACATTAACTCTAAATATGTGGCCATGTCCAAACTCTTTACCTGGCCTCTCATTGGATAAGAGGGTTGGGGCACATGACCTCTGCTCTCTGGACCAACTGAATCATTACATTATGACATCATTACATTTTGACATCATTACATTACTGTTACATTATGACATCATTACATTATGACATCATTACATTATGATTAGGGGTGGGAATCTTTTGGTAACTCACGATTCGATTCTTGGGGTCACGATTCGATTAAAAATTAGATTTTTAATCAAAACATTTTTTAAATATAATTTTTTTTAAATTATAGATTTTTTTAAATTTGTGAATTGATGTGAATTTCTAGAAGACTGAATCGCGATTCATATGTGAATTGATTTTTTCCCCCACCCCTAATTATGATGTCATTGCATTATGCCATTGTTACATTATGCCATTGTTACATGATGATGTAATTACATTATGACACTGTACATAATGATGTAATTACATGATTATATTGCACATTATGATGTAATTACATTATGACACCATATGACTGGCCCTGAAGACCTGCTGCAGAAAAACATTCCTCTCAGGGAAACAGGTGTGCTTTGATTCAGTAAAAATATAAACTTCAAGAATCATATTAATCATTAAAATCAAACAAGTCATTAAAATCAAACAAGTCATTAAAATCCTATAAATCATTCATTATCGAACAGATGCTCCAGTCACATTAACAGTCTTAATTTGCTGAGTTGAAAAAACTCATTAAAGGTGTCATTGACTGCAAAACCGAGTTTACCTTGTCATAGTTGCATAACGACAGTTCGGTGGGTAAAATGGACATACAGTGAACATCAAAGTCCATTGACACCTCTTTCCTATGCAAATATCACAATTTGAAACTGCTGCTGTAAAACGGGCGATTTCCAAAAAGCCACTGAGTTGACATCAACTCCGTGGCTCCACCTTTTTAGGCTCTGGTCTGTTCCTTTGTCACGGCCCAAAATGTATGTACACATCCAACCGTATGCTCATCAAAACCGCAAGCTGTAGTATGATTTTGTCGCTAACAGTTATTAGCAATGCTAACGTATCCCTGTATCTAGCACAGGTAGAATTTCACAGGGTTGCATTAGGGCGCATAGAACAGCACCCCGGCCATTTTCAGCCCAACCAATGTTACATACCCTATTCGGAGACCTTAAGGAACAGTGTGAAATACCCTATAAAATCAGTCAATGACCCTTTTAAACTTTTTAATCAATAAAAATTATGAGAACATGCTAAGTATATAAACAATTGTACTCGTAGATTACTTCATAAAGCAGAACTATTATTTACCTGGTCCGAGGTTATCCCTTAACCTCTAAACACTGGTAGGATCCTGATTGGTAGAGCACCTATGATGTCACCACATGGGTCTTTCTTTTCAATCCTCTCGTCCAATGAGGGCAGGGAGAGGTGTCGGGGGCGGGACAGGCATGTCAGGGATCTCAATTTCTCCTCCATCCCTCTATCTCATTATCCCTCCATCTCTCCATCCCTCCATCTCTCCATCTCTCCATCTCTCCATCCTTCCACCCTCCATCTCTGCATCCCTCCATCTCTCCATCTCTCCATTCCTCCATCTCTCCATCTCTTCCACCCTCCATCCCTCCATCTCTCCATCCCTCCATCTCTCCATCCCTCTATCTCTTCATCCCTCCATCTCTTCATCCCTCCATCTCTTCCACCCTCCATCTCTCCATCTCTTCATCCCTCCATCTCTTCATCCCTCCATCTCTTCCACCCTCCATCCCTCCATCTCTCCATCTCTTTATCCCTCCATCTCTCCATCTCTCAGTCCTCCTTCTTGGAGCGTCCTCTGAAGCTGTCCATCACGCTGAAGGCTCCCAGGTACAGACCCAGCACCTCTCCCAGCTTGACAGGCAGGATACTGACGAGGCACAACAACAACAACATCATCATCCTCAAAAACAAAACATCAACAACCACCATGATAATCATCTACAACAACATCAGTTGTTGAGGAAATGGGGGAGGTAGGGGGAGGAGGAGGGGTAACGAGGTCATCTTGTTGCAGCTGGGCAAAGGAGCTCTTCTGCTGCCACAAAGGAGGAAGACAAAGACACCATCAAGAGGAGAACAATAGTGAGGGGGGGAGGGGGGTGGGGAGAGAGAGGGGGGTGGGGAGAGAGAGGGGGGTGGGGAGAGAGGGAGGTGGGGAGAGAGAGGGGGGTGGGGAGAGAGGGAGGTGGGGAAAGAGAGGGGGGTGGGGAGAGAGGGAGGTGGGGTGGGGGAGGAGTGGAAGAGAGGGGGGGTTACTCTCTCTTTCCCCCTCCCTCTCCTTTCTACGACCTCTCCTTCCCTCGTCCCCCCCTCCTCTTTCTCTCTCCTTCCCTCCCTCCCCCCCTCCTCTTTCTCTCTCCTTCCCTTCTCTTCATCTCCTATTTTGATCTCTTTTCCTCCAGCTCCTCTCGTTCTATCTCCTTCGCTCCTCTTCTACGTTTCACTCAGGGAGATTACCATAAACGAGAGAGGCACACACACAGACACACACACAGACACACACACAGGGGGTTCCAGCAGGTGACTGAGCCAGCTCAGCTGAGCGGGTCATGTCCGGCACGTGTCTGTCTGAAGGAGAAGCAGCAGCCCACACACAGGTGCTGCTTTATCCTGCAGCCCCGTCAGGACACCTCATTAGACCCCACGCATAAGTAAGGACCTGTTGAGGGGTTACAGGCCAGGGGAGGGGGGGAGGGGTAGAGAGAGGAGGGGGAGGGGTTAGAGGCCAGGGGAGGGGGTAGAGAGAGGAGGGGGAGGGGTTACAGGCCAGGGGAGGGGTAGAGAGAGGAGGGGGAGGGGTTACAGGCCAGGGGAGGGGTAGAGAGAGGAGGGGGAGGGGTTACAGGCCAGGGGAGGGGTAGAGAGAGGAGGGGGAGGGGTTTGAAAAAGAGAGAGAGGTTGAAACAGGAAGAAGGGGGACAACGATAAGAGAAGTGGAGGATGAGAGGAATAGGAGGATGAGAGGAATAGGAGGATGAGAGGAATAGGAGGATGAGGAGAGAGGAGGATGAGGAGAGAGGAGGATGAGAAGCATAGGAGGATGAGAAGAGAGGAGGATGAGGAGAGAGGAGGATGAGAAGAATAGGAGGATGAGAAGAGAGGAGGATGAGGAGAGAAGATGATGAGGAGAGAGGAGGATGAGAAGGGAGGAGGATGAGGATGATAAGAGGAGGTCATGCCCCCAGACAAAGAAGGAGCCAGGGGGGGATGTGATAGTGACTCAGTCAGGTTAGTTCAGGTTCAAACTATTGATCCAGACAGCAGCTAGCTCGTCAGACCCCATGTCCAGCTGATCACAGCTGACGGGAGCGACTACAGGTGTGTGTGTGTGTGTGTGTGTGTGTGTGTGAGTGTGTGTGTGTGAGTGTGTGTGTGAGTGTGTGTGTGTGAGTGTGTGTGTGTGTGTTAACTCAGGGCATCGGGAACCAGACACAGACACTTGTGTCGGTGCATTTGGTAAGTTTCACCTGTCGCACTCTGCAGACCTTTCCACTATAGTCGATGTATTGCGAAACCCATATCAAACACACCCGAAGTGTTCCTAACAGTATTTACCTGAGGAGAGGCGAGCTGGAGGCGTATCAATCTTTTCTGTAATATTTAACCGAGTTTGTGTTTGACTAGACAGATCCAGATCAGTTTCACCTCTCTGCTTCTCAAACACTGTCCCAATAAATGACAGAAATGAAGTTGCCACCCAACCCTGTAATGCAGTCTTCTGTCTACAGTAGACCAGACCTCATGTCCAGTATTACCCCACCAGCACTCAGAGAACCACATCATCTTCATGTAGCAATATCCTTTATTTCCTGATGTCCAGAAGTCACTTGACAAGCCCCACCAACCCAGCCTTCCTCCTGGGAACTCATCCTGGTATTCACTTCCTGATTCACTTAGGATGTACGCACACACACACACACACACGCTTGACTGTCAGCAGCTCATATACACAACCATAAAGTTGACTGTCGGCATCTACACACACACACACGTCAGCACTTGTGCCCGCAGTTCTCCTTCCCTCTCTCAGTATGTCAGATTGCATGAGGGCACACAAACTGGATTACTGAGAGTGAAACACGAACACATTATAGATCACACGTGACATCATTCAATATTATTGCGAAACAATAACATAGAACCTCTTTATTTTTATATTTCTTCTTTTGATCAAGTACGTCCATCTCACAGAGAGGCCGTCTACAGTCGATGTTGAAGATTGGGGGAGAAAAAAGTGACATCTTATCTCTCACCCAACCACAGCCCAGGAAGTGCAGTGCTAAACCACACAACATATCGACAAACAACGAACTACACATCATTCGACATATCGCAGCTCCAGAGAAACAAGAAAAACAGGACCACCACTTCGATCAGACTGAAGGCCGGTGGTGAAGTCACGGACAGTGACCGGCAGCTTGTCCGTTTGCAACTTTGCATAATATTCAAACGACAGAGAGGAGATGGAAATACCGTTTCTATGGACACCGTGTGGCTACATGCTAGGCTAACATGACAATGCCAGGCTTTAAGCAGGAGTCCCACTTGTGTGCATGTTGCTAGATACACGTTAGGGTTAGGTTAGTGACTACTGTATGGTTGTTGGCTTGTTAATTTGTGCAATTGTGAGTGAATCTATGTGGAACAACATGCTTAGCAAAAATAGTGAATCTGTTTGTAACTGAAAGTGAATCTAAATGCTAGCTTAAACTCATCTAAATGTACAGTTTCTAACTGCTAAGTGAATCTGTACAACTGTGCACTAAATTAAGAGAATCTTTACAAAACTGAATGCTAAGCTAACAGGCTGGTAAGCTAACATGCTTCTCTAAAGCTCCATGAGATGATAAATGATACAAAACACCTGACAGCTTAACCAACACACCAAACAGCCCCTGGAGTGTGTGTGTCAGTGTGTGTGTGTGCGTTTACTTGTGTTTGTGAGTGGATGTATGTAGGTATGTACTCATGTGTGTGTGGGAGCGAATGTATGTATGTGTGGCTATGTGTGTGCGTATGTGTGTATATATGTGTGTGCGCAAGTGTGTGTGTGTGTGTGTCAGGCAACATCACTCCAGCTGTGGTCTACTGAGCCTGACGACGCCGGAGGGGTTCAGTGCAGCTTGAGACGAGGGGGGGGGGTGGAATCTTCCAGGCAGTCGAATACCCCCATGTAGCTGCACACCACAGCAGCCAGCTTCCACTTCAGACAGCTGGGAGGGAGCATGGGGGAGGGAGGGAGGGGCAGGGAGGAGTTAGGGAGCATGGGGGAGGGAGGGGGAGGAGTTAGGGAGCATGGGGGAGGGATGGAGGAGGGAGGGATGGAGGGAGGGAAGGAGGGGGAGGGAGGGAGCATGGGGGAGGGAGGGAGGGGGAGGGAGGAGTTAGGGAGCATGGGGGAGGGATGGAGGGGGAGGGAGGGAGCATGGGGGAGGGATGGAGGGAGGGAGGAGGGAGGGATGGAGGGGGAGGGAGGGAGGGAGCATGGGGGAGGGATGGAGGGAGGGAGGAGGGAGGGATGGAGGGGGAGGGAGGGAGCATGGGGGAGGGAGGGGGAGGGAGGAGTTAGGGAGCATGGGGGAGGGAGGGAGGAGTTAGGGAGCATGGGGGAGGGAGGGGGAGGAGTTAGGGAGCATGGGGGAGGGATGGAGGAGGGAGGGATGGAGGGAGGGATGGAGGGGGAGGGAGGGAGCATGGGGGAGGGAGGGGGAGGGAGGAGTTAGGGAGCATGGGGGAGGGAGGGAGGAGTTAGGGAGCATGGGGGAGGGAGGGGGAGGAGTTAGGGAGCATGGGGGAGGGATGGAGGAGGGAGGGATGGAGGGAGGGATGGAGGGGGAGGGAGGGAGCATGGGGGAGGGAGGGAGGGGGAGGGAGGAGTTAGGGAGCATGGGGGAGGGATGGAGGGGGAGGGAGGGAGCATGGGGGAGGGATGGAGGGGGAGGGAGGGAGCATGGGGGAGGGATGGAGGGAGGGAGGAGGGAGGGATGGAGGGGGAGGGAGGGAGCATGGGGGAGGGATGGAGGGAGGGAGGGATGGAGGGGGAGGGAGGGAGCATGGGGGAGGGAGGGGGAGCAAGCATGGGGGAGGTTGGGAGACGGAGAGGTCAGATTAGTGGAAGAAATGAGTCAGGTGGCTGAGCGGTGAGGGAATCGGGCTAGTAATCCGAAGGTTGCCAGTTCGATTCCCGGTCATGCCAACTGACGCTGTGTCCTTGGGCAAGGCACTTCACCCTACTTGCCTCGGGGGGAATGTCCCTGTACTTACTGTAAGTCGCTCTGGATAAGAGCGTCTGCTAAATGACTAAATGTAAATGTAATGTAAAGGAGGAGGGAGGAGAGGAGGAGGGAGGAGAGGAGGAGGGAGGAGAGGAGGAGGGAGGAGAGGAGGAGGGAGGAAAGTGTGTGTGTGTGGGGGGGTTGTATTATAGATATATGGACCCCAGACATCAGGGTGACACACACACACACACACACACACACACACGACCACCCTCACACACACACACACACGACCACCCTCACACACACACACACACGACCACCCTCACACACACACACACACACGACCACCCTCACACACACACACACACGACCAACCTCACCCTCACACACACACACACGACCACCCTCACACACACACACACACGACCACCCTCACCCTCACACACACGACCACCCTCACACACACACACACACGACCACCCTCACCCTCACACACACACGACCACCCTCACCCTCACACACACACGACCACCCTCACACACACACACACACGACCACCCTCACACACACACACACACGACCACCCTCACACACACACACACACACACGACCACCCTCACACACACACACACACACACACGACCAACCTCACCCTCACACACACACATGGACCCCCCTATTTTGACGATCTGAAACGCAAGTATCAAAGCGCAAGTAACTTTGTGGGCGGGACTCCGGCTCGGTTGCTATTTTGCCGGCGGGATAAAGGACTTTGCGCCTGGTGCAAATCTAAAATGGGTAGGTCCGAAGTAGCTACATTACTAATGGGTGTGGTTTGGGCGTAACGTGCAATAAACCAATCAGAGCGTCATCTCACATTCCCTTTAAGAGCAGCGCTTGTTCCATGGCGGATTGCTATTATAACGGCGGATTTGCCAGGCGCACGCCAGGAGCGGTTCACAGCCAAGGAGACCGACGTTCTAGTCAAGGCCGTAACAGATAGATAAGTGACATTGTATGGGAAAGGCAGAGCAGTTTTCTCATTGCACTAAATTGCCCGCTCATGCTGCTCATTCAAATTCTTATTCTTATTTTTATATAGCCTACCCTATATTTTATTTTTTAAATTGTTTGGTTCTTGGGATTAGTTTAACTATTGTACTTTTTTACTTAATTTAAGACCCGTATATGTTTATTGTTTGCACCTTCCTGCCACAGTAAATTCCGTGTTTGTGTAACAGGCTACATGGCGAATAAACCGAATTCTGATTCTGATGGAGATGGGAGAAGAAAACCACCCAAATTAGCTTCGGTTAAACAGGCGTGGGAGAAAATTGAAACAATTGTTACAAATCATGTTCACAGACATAGAGATTTCTCATTAAATCTTTTTATAATCATTGAAGAAATGTAACACGCCATAAATCAAAACAATGTAACGTAGCTTCGCAGAAAGAAGACCCTGGCCTCGCCAGCAGTGTGCACGGACCAAGCTTGCGCCCTTAAAATAGCATCTGAATAATGCGTCATTGACTTTAGACCACGTTTTTCCTGGTCAGTGGCGGAATTGTTTTTCGGAAACTGCAAAATAGCACCAGGGAATGTTTGCGCCGGAACACGCCTCCTTTTTCGCTGAACCGCCCAAGGGAGCGCAAGGTCATTTCGACGTGCGTCTGTGGAGGGAAAAGTCCGCTTTGCGTCGAGTGCAAACTAGGAATGATACTTGCGTCGTTGACAAAGTCAATTGCGCTGGGTGCAAGATCGGGCCCGGAGGCATTAACAGTCTTGCAGTAATGGCATGGTGACATCACAGGCTCCCAGTCTAAAGTGCTCCTCATCAATAATGACTAATCTCACCACCATGGGTCTGATCAATACCACTACATTACTGGAGACAGACTCCAGTACTGCCCCACCCTACAGTCCTGGACACAGGGCCTAACATCTACTGCCCTACCCTACAGCAGTCGAGACAGACAGGTCTACCCTACAGCAGTCGAGACAGACAGGTCTACCCTACAGCAGTCGAGACAGACAGGTCTACCCTACAGCAGTAGAGACAGACAGGTCTACCCTACAGCAGTAGAGACAGACAGGTCTACCCTACAGCAGTAGAGACAGACAGGTCTACTGTACTGCTTTTGTTAATGACAGATTCTCTGATCCTCATTCTGGTACCAGACCAACACGCAGCCCTAGCTGTCTACACACTGCTGTGTGTGCGTGTGTGTGTGCGTGCGTGTGTGTGTTTGAGCATGCATATGAGCGTGATTAACCCTAGCAACGCAACCCGGTTACAAATTCCTGCGACCACAGATGAATACCACAGCTCTGTTGCCTGGCAACCTGGCCCTGTCGATCTTTGACTGGCACAACTTGACAGTTTCTGTGGCAACAAGAGCCTGGTTTCACAGGCTCAGCCTACGTGTCGGTGGCGTAACAGTTTCTTAAGCGATCCTTCACCCAGCAGTCTCCTGCCCACAGAGCAGCATACTGACCTGGGTTGGAAGTTCCAACCCAGGTCAGTAACAACTTGGAACCCACATGTTCAGAAACTGCAGGTAGTGGGGGGGGGTAGAAATACTGAATAACATTCAAATAGAATTATAAATGAGGAAGTGGTTTCTCCTGTTTTGGAACAGTGGGTGTGGACAGTGAGGGAGAGGAAGAGGGGGGAGGAGGGGCGTAAAGATCAAACGCCACTGGGTGCTAAGGCAGACCATGTGACTGGTCAGCTGACCCTACTTCCTGGTCTTAGAGCATCACATAGTGCCTGAGCGCCCTACGATCCCTCCACGACCACACCAGCCTGGCCCATAGACATGTATATATGTCTATGGCGCCCTCTCTCTAGACCCAGGAACCAGGAGAGCCCAGCCTCTCTCTAGACCCAGGAACCAGGAGAGCCCAGCCTCTCTCTAGACCCAGGAACCAGGAGAGCCCAGCCTCTCTCTAGACCCAGGAGAGCCCAGCCTCTCTCTAGACCAAGGAACCAGGAGAGCCCAGCCTCTCTCCAGACCCAGGAACCAGGAGAGCCCAGCCTCTCTCTAGACCAAGGAACCAGGAGAGCCCAGCCTCTCTCTAGACCCAGGAACCAGGAGAGCCCAGCCTCTCTCCAGACCCAGGAACCAGGAGAGCCCAGCCTCTCTCTAGACCCAGGAGAGCCTGGCCTCCACACACACACCGTGACTCACTTCTTGAGGCCTATGATCCAGTAGAGGCTGTGGGGCATGAGCAGGTAGGTCTGGTCTGTCAGCACGGCACGCACCACCTGCTGGGCCACGTAGCCAGGCTCCAGGATGGGGAGCAGCCTGGGCCACCTGGGGGAGGAGCGAGGAGCGAGGAGGAGAGAGGGGGGAGAAGGAGGGCATAGAGGAGAGGGAGGGAGGAGCGTGGGAGCAGGGGAACAGGGGACGAGGAGAAAGGAGGGAGAGGGGGAGGTCAGAGGAGGGAGAGGGGGAGGTCAGAACTCATAAGACGGAACATTTCATCAGTCTTCCATTCAATTCAATTCCCTTTATGGATCCTCAAAGGAATTCAAGAAAAACTTCACCCACACAAACAATCAATATCCATTATAATGTCTAATATCTCCAGTATATTATAATGTCTAATATCTCAAGTCTATTATAATGTCTAATATTTATTATAATGTCTGATGTCTATTTCATCACCCAGTGATGTCTCTCCTGCCTCAAGTGTTTTCATTATGTCCTGCCTCAAGTGTTTTCATTATGTTCTATTCAATAGACTCAATAGATGTTCCTATTATCTGGGGAGGGAGGGAGGGAACAGAACTCATCTATACTACTGACACACACCTTCTATGTCACAAAATTCATATTCACAAACCACCATGTTCATCCTTAAACCCACTACATTTCTGGATCCATCCATCCTTCGCCCCCTTCTCCCTCCATCCTTCCCTCCTTCCCTCCTCCCCTCCCTCCTTCCCTCCTCTCTCCCTCCCTCCTTCCCTCCTCTGTCCCTCCCTCTTTCCCTCCTCTCTCCCTCCTTCCCTCCTCTCTCCCTCCCTCTCTCCCTGTTTACCTGTTCCCTCCTCTCTCCCTCCTTCTCTCCCTGTTTCGCCAGTCTCCCTCCCTCCCTCTCCCTCCCTTTCTGCCTCCCTCCCTCCCTCTCCTCTCACCCCCAGGGTTTATTTGTTATGTCTGACCAGAGAGAAAGGACATCTCAACACCTCTCCTCCTGCCCTCTGGTCTGGACAAGGTGTGTCACTCTCACTCACATTCACATACACAACTACACACACACACACACACACACACACACACACACACTCTCATAGTCACTCTAGACACACAACTACCCACCCACACACACACTCACACTCTCACAGATAGTCTTACATCCATGAGACAGATCCATCCACTCTAGTCTGTCGATACTAAGTCAAACTGGTCTATTTCACGGCCCATAAGCCAAAGCACCATCTAATCAGTGTCCCCTCTCCACCTCCGTGTCACACACACACACACACACAGGGACACACACTCACACACGGGCATTCACAAAGGGGAACACACAGACAAATACACACACAATCTGCAGAAACCGTGAGAGATTGATAAATAGAAAAATCTATTGAGTCTATACAATAGAATATAATGAAAACACTTATAGAGCAATGAGAGGTAGGAGACACCACAGAGTGATATCATAGAAGATGAAGTCTGCCTCTCCACGTCTCATGAAGATGAAAGCACCTTCTCATTGATCAGACACATTATTCAGGGCCTGAGAAATACTCTGTACGTAGAAGATGGAAGGTTCCAGAGGCCAGGAAATGACCATATAAGATCTAAGAGAGCAACAATAAGGTGTGGGGATTTGAACCTGTAACCTCCTGATCTGCAGGCAAATGCTTTAACCACTGAGCTATACCCACCCATCCACCCTATACACAAGGTATACATCATGACAGAGACAGTGAGAGAGTGTGAGAGAGCGAGAGAAAAGGGCATGGAATCTTACTTGGTTTGGCATCCATCGAACATGCCAGTGTTGATGAAGTACGGACAGACTATGGTGGTCTTCACGCCGTCCTTGCCTGTGGCCAGCAACTCCAACGCCACTGACTCAGCAAATCCGACCGCCGCAAACTTGCTGGCACAGTAGTCTGTGGGGAACACGGACAGGAGACAGGAAACACAATCAGAATCCAGGATATTGACTGATATCGGAGTAGCCTTGTTTATCTCTGTGTTCCGGGTGATCAGGAGGGCAGCGGAGCAGTACAGGGTCTTGTGGCCTCTGCTGGAAGCTAAGTCAACATTTACACATCCTGAAACACCCGGGTCAGACTGATAAGAGGGAGAGGTGAAATAAGGATATGGAGAGATGGAGACAGAGAGAGAGAGAGAGAGAGAGACAGAGACAGAGACAGAGAGAGAGAGAGAGAGAGAGAGAGAGAGAGAGAGAGAGAGAGAGAGAGAGAGAGAGAGAGAGAGAGAGAGAGAGAAATAGTTTAGGGGTTCATGGCCAGCCTGTTTACCTGCCAGTCCGTTGACTCCTATCAGTCCAGCAGAACTGGCCACACTGACCAGGTGACCATGGTTGTTCGCTACCATAGCAGGCAGAAACGCCTTGTAGGTCTGGAGATGGAGAGACAGAGGGGGGAGACTAGGTAACTACCTAACTAGTTAACTCACCCAGACATGAGCTAGTTAACCCACCCAGAAGTGAGCTAGTTAACCCACCCAGAAGTGAGCCAGTTAACCCACCCAGAAGTGAGCCATGGTGTTGACTTGGACAGTTTTCTCGATCAGGGAGTCCGGGGCGTCCATGAACTTCTTCCCCGTGACGATGCCCGCATTGTTGATGAGGATGCTCACATCTCCAACCTCCTTCTTCACCTGGGCACACACACAGAGTAAGTAAGTTGCTATGGTGAGTGTAAAAGCTGACTAGGATTTCAGATAATAACAGAGATGTGTATAGGGGTGTCAGAGGCATGGACAGTTGTGTAAACACACAGCAGTGAGGGCTGCATGACATACTGTACACACAGGCTACGGATGCTCCCATGACATCATCAACATGCGCCCATGACATCATCAACATGCGCCCATGACACCTCGTCCTACATCCTGGTTACCATGGCCTGTAAAGGTCATGATGTCATTGGGTTGCTAAGCACTTACTTAGTTACTATCAAGTAGACAGTGTGACTGTGAACACTATCTAGATTAACAACAGAAAAACATGTTTAATGTGTTATGACGTGAGTAATATTGATACTGTACTCTTTTATCCACAGAAGACATACCGGGGGAATTTAAACCTGCAAACTCTTGTTCTGCAGCCAAATGCTCTAACGCTCTAGGGTTAGAGGTCAGGGTTCATGTTCATGTTCAGGTTTAGGTGTACTAAATCGCAACCTCTCTCATTGATTACAGCTTCAAACTGGTTTGACAGTTTAGGAGTGTCAGGTGCATGGTGGCGTGGAGTCACCTTTCATAAGCTGCCACACACACACACACACACACACACACACACACACACACACACACACACACACACACACACACACACACACACACACACACACGCCCTCCAGAAACAAAGGATGTTTATGAAACAGCACTCTCCCTCCCTATTCTTCTCTCTTGTTCACTCTCCTCCCTGTGCCTCAGGGGGAGTGTATCATGCTCATTATTTTTACCCCAGTCCCCTGTTCACACTGGGGCATGTCTGCTAGCTAGGGTTAGAGAGGGGAGGGTTAGAGAGGGGAGGGTTAGAGAGGGGAGGGTTAGAGAGGGGAGGGTTAGAGAGGGGAGGGTTAGAGAGGGGAGGGTTAGAGAGGGGAGGGTTAGAGTGCGGAGGGTTAGAGTGGGGAGGGTTAGAGTGGGGAGGGTTAGAGTGGGGAGGGTTAGAGTGGGGTTAGGGTTAGAGAGGGGAGGGTTAGAGTGGGGAGGGTTAGAGTGGGGAGGGTTAGAGAGGGGAAGGGTTAGAGTGGGGAGGGTTAGAGAGGGGAGGGTTAGAGAGGGGAGGGTTAGAGAGGGGAGGGTTAGAGAGGGGAGGGTTAGAGAGGGGAGGGTTAGAGTGCGGAGGGTTAGAGTGGGGAGGGTTAGAGTGGGGAGGGTTAGAGTGGGGAGGGTTAGAGTGCGGAGGGTTAGAGTGGGGAGGGTTAGAGAGGGGAGGGTTAGAGAGGGGAGGGTTAGAGTGGGGAGGGTTAGAGTGGGGTTAGGGTTAGAGAGGGGAGGGTTAGAGTGGGGAGGGTTAGAGTGGGGAGGGTTAGAGAGGGGAAGGGTTAGAGTGGGGAGGGTTAGAGTGGGGAGGGTTAGAGTGGGGAGGGTTAGAGAGGGGAGGGTTAGAGTGGGGAGGGTTATAGAGGGGAAGGGTTAGAGTGGGGAGGGTTAGAGTGGGGAGGGTTATAGAGGGGAAGGGTTAGAGTGGGGAGGGTTAGAGTGGGGAGGGTTAGAGAGGGGAGGGTTAGAGAGGGGAGGGTTAGAGAGGGGAGGGTTAGAGAGGGGAGGGTTAGAGAGGGGAGGGTTAGAGAGGGGAAGGGTTAGAGAGGGGAGGGTTAGGAGCCAGACAGACAGTTATATTTATCTTGGAAGATGCACAGCAGACAGAAGACTTTGATTACAAGGACACATGATGAACCAAACTGGAGGTTTTCTCTAAGTTGCTGAGGAAATCTTCTCAATTATGTCAAGTGGTGTGTGTTAATACGTCGTTTCCTGCACGTAAAATCACTGGTCACAGTTACAAAACAAATAGGTGTTCATTAGCTAACTTGTAGGCCTGTTGTGTAAGAGAGAGCAGTGTTTAAAACGCCTTCCAAAACTTCAGGCCTAGCCGTGTTTCCCTACCTGATCCGCTACTCGGTACACTTCGGCCTTGTCGCTGCAGTCACAGAGGTAGTAGGATACCCGGACCGCGCCTGCCTCCTTAGCCAACCGCGCTGTCTCCTTCATCCCGTCCTGATTGATGTCCCAGAGCACGAGAGAGACGCCCAGGGCGGAAAACTCAAGGGCCATCAGCCGGCCGATGCCGCTGCCTGCCCCAGTGATAAGCACAATCTCTCCGGTGACATTCTTCCGCTTCGGAGAGATGAAGAGGCGAACTATCACCTCGATGTAGTAGTAGAACGACAGAAAAATCACCTGAAGTGTTTCCACTAAGAAGTTCATTTTGACGGTATCTGCAAAACAGAACGATCAAACTATGTTAGGTTAAGTGTTTTTGTACAAATAACGCTCCATATTTACACGGAAGTGTATGTGGTTTCGCAGCATAGAAAATAATCTGACAGAATTTATCACTCCAGTTTATTATAAACCCGACCACTCCTATAACGGAAATCTTTTTTTCCCTGTAAACGGAACCTTGCGCCATGCTGTTTGTTATCATTGTCAACAAACGACAAGTGCAGATGTGAGCACGACAATATATATTTGTAAACGTTAAATTGATATCATTGATACACCAGAATAGTTAGTGTATGTAACGAGTCGATTTCAGTTTTTAGCTGGGCTATGTAACCTTTGCTCTAGCAAATCTCCGCCAACAGGGCGGAGAAGATAAAAAGCCGTTAAATCCTATTTAGAAACCCGTTCCGAATAACAGTATAAACAGTTAGCATAATATGCTATTTGAAGGGTTTATTTTACCTGGACTTACGACGTGTTTGCTTATCCGTTTCGTCAGTTACTGGAACCGTAGTAAAACAAAGTTTGAAGGGCTGCGGGGATAAGCGCACCTCCCTGTGTTAGTGAGTGGGCGCCTGGTTAGGGCACGAGAACGCTGTCATGAATGCAATGCACTCGGCTTTCGCAAGGGATTGTGGGACGAGTGTGGATGTTTGGTAATAATGTAATCTTAAAATAATATTTAAGAACAAATAGTCATTGTGGTTTCTCCTCGCTATCTCAACCTGACGTGAACACAAAAAAACGGTTTCCTTTCATTTAAAACTTTTAGTGCTATTAATTTGGTCTCTGACTGTCATATCGGAGAGTCTAATCAATTATCCTTCAGAATGGCAACAGGCTGAGAAGAGATAAAGTGAATTTGCATTTATTAATGATCACAATTTATCTTTTGTGTCACGATCTTAGATGTTTCTCCCGTGTGTGGGTTGGTTGATTCATGAGGCTGACTGCGTGAAATCGAACATCTGTTGGATGTTAAGACAAGAGAACTGAGTCGTCGAAGCGAACAGACTAAAAAGTGCAATTTCAGTGAGAACATACCAACTCAGACGGTTAAGACAGTTAACTAACGAAGTCGGCTGATGTGTGGACGTGATCGTTTATCATTCGGGCTAATGTCATACACCGTCAAAAAATAAAACGATTCCACAATATAGCCTATCGAGCAATTTGTAAAGCCGTGTTCAATAATACTGTAGGCCTGTCAGCAAAGGTGAGCAAAAAATGAGATTATATACAGAGGTTTTGATTTGATTTGTTGAGGAGGTCTACGGGAGAAATTGAATAATTTACAGTTTGTCTATATCACAACTAGTAGTGAAGTACAATCCTACATCATGTCATTCAGTGTCAGGTTCCTATATCCTTTATACTTTTCTGTATTAATTCACGATAGTCGTTGATGTCCTCAGCGTGTGTGTGCGTGTATTCGCGTGCGTGTTAGCCTTGGGCTAACACGCGCGGCCTTCTCCAGCTGTGGCTGGAGAAGGCCGAGCCTGACTGACACATGATAACCGTCCTGCCTGTGATTGGGACTTTGCCTTATTTTTTTTGTAAATTATTATTGTACAATAGTGATACAAACAATCAAGGCATAATGTAGAGAGTCAGATGGCTGAGCGGTGAGGGAGTCAGGCTAGTAATCTGAAGGTTGCCAGTTTGATTCCCGGCCGTGCAAAATGACGTTGTGTCCTTGGGCAAGGTACTTCACCCTACTTGCTTCGGGGGGAATGTCCCTGTACTTACTGTAAGTCGCTCTGGGTAAGAGCTTCTGCTAAATTACTAAATGTAAATGTGTTTGTACATTTGTAAAAAAAAAATGGGACTTTGCCTTATACAACACTTCCTGGTTTTATTGTCTTCTGTTATTCTTATCCTTGAATTTCTCTATGAAACACAGCCTCTGCCCTTCATAGCTCCACAGAGCTGGGTAGTACTCTGTATTTATGGGTATAGTAGTCAGTATATCGATTGAGGTGGAGTTGTTAAGATGTCACCACCTTTCAACTTGAGCTGTGAGGTGGAGCAGGAACATCGTTCATCTGCAAACACACTCAGCCGTCAGAGGAATCACAGACGAAGACACGTTGTTGTAAACACTTGAAGATAATCGCCCCGGAGTACTGGAATGTTCTCTGTGCCTGCGTCTGAAATGGCAGCTTTAAACACGGTGGTCCCCGTGGAGGGAGGCCTGGCTGAGGTGTTGTGGAGGTGGTGGTGGTGTGGGGGTGGTGTTGTGGGGGTGGTGGTGTTGTGGGGGTGGTGTTGTGGGGGTGGTGGTGTTGTGGAGGTGGTGGTGTTGTGGAGGTGGGGGTGTTGTGGGGGTGGTGGTGTTGTGGAGGTGGTGTTGTGGGGGTGGTGGTGTTGTGGGGGTGGTGGTGTTGTGGAGGTGGTGGTGTTGTGGAGGTGGGGGTGTTGTGGGGGTGGTGGTGTTGTGGAGGTGGTGGTGTTGTGGGGGTGGGGGTGTTGTGGGGGTGGGGGTGTTGTGGAGGTGGTGGTGTTGTGGGGGTGGTGGTGTTGTGGGGGTGGGGGTGTTGTGGGGGTGGGGGTGTTGTGGGGGTGGGGGTGTTGTGGGGGTGGGGGTGTTGTGGGGGTGGTGTTGTGGGGGTGGTGGTGTTGTGGTGGTGTTGTGGGGGTGGTGGTGTTGTGGTGGTGTTGTGGGGGTGGTGGTGTTGTGGGGGTGGTGGTGTTGTGGTGGTGTTGTGGGGGTGTTGTGGGGGTGTTGCGGGGGTGTTGCGGGGGTGTAGCGACGGGGTGATGGGTTCCGGCCGAGCGTCGTGTGAGAGGAACAGACGTTATCAGACCACTCTCACCCCTCCCTCCCTCCCCCCTCTCAGACATAGCCAGACTCGGTTTGTATCTGCAGATTCGTGGAGTTTATTGGGTTTTCGTACAGCTAATTGATGTTGAAAATTACTGCTGTGTTTTTTGCAGAGATGAAATGAGTCCATTCAGAGGCGGCGGCGTACCATGTCAAGGCCTCATCTGAGAGGAGAGGCACCACAACACAGTCATTATGAAGGCCCATTTAGCCAAAAACACACGACCATTAGCGCTGTAATTGCCACACTAGCAAACAAGGATGATGAGCAGCTCTGTGTTCCAGCAGGTCTCAGAGGACCGGGACACTCAACAGGAGGGTCATCCACATGAGGGCGAGACGGAGGGAGAGAGAGATGGAGGGAGATGGAGAGAAAGAGAGATGGAGGGAGATGGAGAGAGAGATGGAGGGAGATGGAGAGAAAGAGAGATGGAGAGAGAGAGAGATGGAGGGAGATGGAGAGAAAGAGAGATGGAGAGAGAGAGAGATGGAGGGAGATGGAGAGAAAGAGAGATGTAGGGAGATGGAGGGAGAGATGGAGGGAGATGGAGAGAAAGAGAGATGTAGGGAGATGGAGGGAGAGATGGAGGGAGATGGAGAGAAAGAGAGATGGAGAGAGAGAGATGGAGGGAGAGATGGAGAGAAAGAGAGATGTAGGGAGATGGAGGGAGAGATGGAGGAAGATGGAGAGAAAGAGAGATGGAGAGAGATGGAGGGAGAGATGGCGGAAGATGGAGAGAAAGAGAGACAAAGGGAGATGGAGAGAGAGATGGAGAGAGAGATGGAGAGAGATGGAGAGAGATGGAGGGAGAGATGGAGGAAGATGGAGAGAGAGAGGTGGAGGGAGAGATGGAGAGAGAGATGGAGGGAGAGGAGAGAGATGGAGAGAGAGAATAAGAGTGGTGAGAGTGAAAAAGTGAAAGAGAGGTTGAAAGAAAGAGGGAGATAGAGATAGAAAGAGAGAGAAAGGTAGAAAGAGAGTCATTCCCCAACCTAGTGGCAACATCTCTCTCTCTCTGATTGCTGTGCTCCAGCTGTGTAGATTTCTCCTGTTACATGATCATATCCACGTGTTGGTTCAAACAGATCATCAGTACCCACCTTGATGACACACACACACACACACCCCTCTGAGAGACACACACAGGCACCCAGACACACACACCAACCCAGTCTCGCAACTGTACACCTTCAAATTGCCTGCAGTGCACAGGGCAAAGTCCAACTGTTGGTGCAGGTGATACCCCAGTCCTCCTGTTAACATGTGTGGAGAGCAGCTGTCCAAACTCCACACATCACCCTGAGCTGTCCTGAGGACACCTGTCCTGAGGACACCTGGGGTGTAGACACCTGCTGTGTTACTGTTACACAGACTGAAGAGACCGGGCTGGGCACACACACACACACCTACAGGAACACACTGGTCCATATACACACGCCCGGGTGTGGCAGCAGACGTAAACAAATACGCACACGTAAACATGTAAACAAACATACAGACACGTAAACAAATACCCTTGCTCTGATTAGGTGAACCACAAAACGTGCTCCACCTGTTCTTCAGTCAACAGAGTGTTTAATAAATAACAACAACATTAAAACCAGGACATTCTGCTCAGTTAAACACGATGGATATTCCTTATCGATATACAGCATATTTAGGATAATAATGATGATGATGATGATAATCTGTGGTGTGTAACGGAATGAGATTTTTGTATACAGTCCAAACCAAGTGACAGAACAAGTTCTACAACAGCGAGGAAACGAATAGTAGAGATGCTGTTTATACTGAGTCCAGACTGAGAGGGTGGGAGGGAAGAGGAGGGAGGAGGGGAGGAGGAGAGAGGAGGAGGAAGAGAGGGAGGAGGGGAGGTAGGAGAGAGGAGGAGGGGGAGGAAGAGAGGGAGGAGGGGAGGTAGGAGAGAGGAGGAGGGGAGGAGGAGGGGGAGGAAGAAAGGGGGGAAGAGGTTAGAGGGGAGGGGAGAGAAGGAGGTAAGAGGGGAGGGGCGGGGGTTAGAGAAGGGGGGGGAAAGTGAGGGCTGATGACAAGGGGAGGAAGTGGGAGGTGGGGGGAAGAGGAGGAAGGGGGCGTGTCTCCCCTAGTCCATGAATCCCCCGTACCTCTTCTGGATCTCCCCCAGGACCCCCTCCCCCCCCCTCCTCCCAGGCTCTCTTCAGAACCCCCCCGGAGCCCTTGGAATCCTCCAGCCACTCAGGTCGCCCCACCCTCCTCATAAACCCCCCATAGCGCTTCTTCAGCCCCCGCCCCGCCCCTTCCTCTAGAAGCCCCTCCCCCAGACCCAAGTCTCCACCCCCTCGCCTCATGAACCCCCCGTAGCGCTTAGACTCCTCCCCCGCCCTCAGCCCTGCCCCCTCCGCCTCTGCGTTCAGGATCTTCAGGATCTCCAGGCGGATGTCCTCTTCCTGTTCCTGGCTCTTCCCGTCTCCGCGCGCCCCTCCCTCCTCCGTCGCCGCGTTCGAGTCACCACCTGTTGCCGCGGGAGACCGCCTGGTCATGAAGCCGCCGTAACGCTTCATGAAGCCGCCGTATTTCTTCACCAGCTGGTGCTCCGCCCCCGCCGCTTCCTGTTTGCCGTTGTCGAGGGCGAGCACGTCTTCCTCCAATAGGACGTCTTGGCAGAGGCGGAGCTTCAGGGTGTCCAGGCTGCCCTCGCACTCTACTGAGCATGTCTGGATAAGACAGGAAGTAGAGGTCAAGGGTCAATGGGAAGCGTCACTTGTTGGAGTTAATAAAACCACAATATTGTCATAATCCTAATGATCTGTTGTCGCGTAACCACACTAAGGAGAATCAGGAACTCACTCTTCCCCAGACGCCGCCAACATCTAGAGTCATCAAACTGTGATCGAATCAAAATATAAAATATCTAAATGTCTTCGTTCAGAACGGAATCGGACAGGACGGGACTGCAGCGAAAACTATAGCTTAATGTTTAGGGTTAATGGTTCGAAACCCATAAGACCATGCCCTCTGGCCATGGCTTTTATTTCACGGCCCAGCGACGGGGCGTGACCCTATCATGCACGCCTGGGTTAGCATTAAGACCTCTGGCGTTGTAAACCCCCCCCCCCCCCACGCTCCAGCCAGCGCTGGCAGGAACAGGAACGATCAGAGACGTCGTGATTCTGCCCTCTCGTCTGCTCACATCGTCTGTTCATCCATCTAATCATCCAACCATCCATCATCCGTCTGGCCGACCACCATCCATCCATCCATCCCTTCATCTGTCTAGTCTGAGTGACAGTAAACAGAGAGTAAGGTGTGTCTCTCTCTACCTCTCTCTCTCTCTACCTCTCTCTCTCTGTCTCTCTCTGTCTCTCTCTCTACCTATCTCTGTCTCTCTCTGTCTCTCTCTACCTCTCCCTCTTTACCTCTCTCTATCTAGCTCTCTCTACCTCTCTCTCTCTCTACCGCTCTCTCTCTACGTTTCAAACCCTTTCTTTATTTCCCTTTGTCATTCTATTGTGTCCTGAATGTTTTCTGTCTCTATCTTGCTCCCTCGTCCCTCTCTCTATTTCTCTCTCTTCCCTAATTCCACGATTAACCCCCCCCCCCCCCCTTCTTTCTATCCACTCCTTTTCAAAAGAAGAATATGCTCATGCTGTTCTTCTATTCGTCTAAGGGGGTTCCGGTAAAACGGGGCAGCGGATAAAGCGGTGCCAAGTTAGGCTCCCGCTGCCGTTACGCGAAGCTCGAGCAGAACTTGTTAAACAAGCCTGTTATTCAGAGCTGGCAGTAAAGACGGGATAATTAACTCTTGGCTTCTTTAAGTGTCTTATTTTCTTGTTTGTCTGCCCTTGCGGTCTATAAAGTCAATCCCTACAGATTTTTACCATTAAAGTGTGAAAAATCCAATAAACTAAGTCAAAATCTAAAGAGCTCGTATATTTTATTTGTTTTCTAGACAAGTGAAAATCGCTCCATCAACGTTGATGGCAGAGATTCCAACAAGCACTCGAGGAGAATTAATGGGGAGGAAAATTGAAACCGAGGACCCGCCGGCCCGCAGCCGTTCTCCTATCGCCCCCTGGAGGCAGGGAATCCCCTCAATCAGGTTTAATTCTCTGTCTCACATCTGTGTTCTCCGCGTGGATCTGGATGCTACTTAGTTAAGTATTTGTAATAACGACTCATTCTTCTCACGATCACACCCAGGACCCTAGTCACTCACTCATTCAATTAAAATCCTAATTTACTCAACCGGGCTATTTATGAATTGTATAACCCCTAGCAACTGAAGTGCAGAAATATTTTCATAACATTTTAAAAGGAGACTTCACAGGCTTCAATTCAAGGAATAAAACCAATTAGTTTTACTATAATCAAACGGTTACTTTTTTAGAAAAGATTGGATTGATAAAATGTGTATAAAACTGAGAGGCCAATTTCGATTTTTTACGAAAATGAGACGGCAGCTTCAGGAACATTTTCTAGAAACGCCGCCCTTTTTCAGACTGACGGTTCAAAGCGCATGAAACGCAGTAGACTATAACAATGTTCAGTTGAGACGATCACCAATATTTTCTTTTTGAAAATTAAGAACATTTTTTGGTTTCCAAGATCATTGATCTCTAGAGCTTTGAACAAGAGAGTCAAGCTCGTGCGTAATTTGGTGAGGAAAGACGCGGGTGTAAATCACGCGCTGGGACTCACACGGGTGAGAGCAGCAGTCTGTAATAAGGTAATATGATGAGTCGGGGGTGATTTGCTCCTACCCTGGGGGTGATGTTTGCTTGTTGTCCCAAAAGGCGGTACACACAGAGCGCGCAATCTCTCC
>NW_026911358.1:0-33741 GCF_963692335.1 Osmerus eperlanus | reverse complement strand
AAAGCTGCTGGCTGAGGCTGCTGATGATGCATTATGAAAGCAGGCACCTGAGAGCAGAGGAGCCGGGTGCTCGACTCGGGTGAATCGGACACTGAACCAGCCTGACTGCATGCTCTCTCCTGCGTCTCCTCGGACCATCTGCGGTTCTGCCTGCAGGTGTCTGTCTCGGTTACTTAGGGTCATGCCCAGCGTGGGCCATGCAGCATGTACAGTGTAGTCCAGTGACTGAACAGCAATGCTGGGAAACCCATCCAAGACAATTATGGTTAACTAGTGCACCTTGCAGCGCTGCCTGGTCATGCGTTGGAGCACAGCGTGAACCCAGACATTGGATTTGGAGTTGTTGTATTATGTAAGACTCGATTTTAACGATGCGGTCGGAATTATTCTTTTCCTGTCCTTGTTTTCTCTCTCACTCACTCACTCTTTACCTCTTGTTCTCTCCTGCAGCTGCTGTGTCAGGAACATCTCCCTGGGTGGATTGTACCAGCGCGTCAATTCTAGCAGAGCCCCCCTCCCCTCCCCTCAAAAGCCCCCCCCTCCCCTCCAGTCCACTCACCAACTGACAGCCTCCGACCGACATCAAAGGTACCTGGTTCCTCCTCACCTACGCTTCTTCCTCCAACTGCCTCTAATCATCCAATTGAACACATCATTGAGCCAATTGCTTGACAGAGGGGTTTGCGCTGGATGTTTGAAGTATAGGTAAACTTATACCTGCTCCATTTCTTTTGAAGAACTTATGGTTTACGATTTACAAACAATTAAAAAACCTATCCTTGGGGCAATTGCTTATACAGTCATTAGCATGATTGAGGCCACCCCGGCAAATGACCTTAAAATATCAGTCTTTACACTCGTGTTATTTTTACTTCTCCTCCCTGCCAGCACATTTCTAGTATTTAAATAAAGAGACCATGTTTGTTCCGGTCCAGTCTCTAAATGCATATTCCACTGTGTAATTGAGCGTTTGAAGTTTATCAAGTGTGCATTTTGACACTGTAAGCGACAGTAATTGCCAGGTGGATATCTCACACTGCAGACCTTCTGTCTGACAGAATACATTTTCCCTTTTCGTATTATTGCCGTAAGTGGTTAATGTCAGAATGACCTATTATTATTTATGAAAAAAACAAAAGGCACAGCACCGTACCTGATGAACAGAGCTTCAACCCAACACTTAAGGAGTTGGTGTGTTCATGAAGTCATTTCTTTCTTCCACACAGACTTCAATGAATGACAGAAAAGAGGGGTAAAGGGAAGGTGCTGAACAATGTCTTCATATCGTTCGTCAAGATTTAAATTTGCTAAGGTTTTTCCTTTCAGGAATCACTCTGCTCAACCAACCAGCGGATTAGCATACACTTGAACGCCTTGTAAAGGGAAAGGAGTTCTTTAAATCCCATTGGAGAAGGTTGGTCGGGCCACAAGGCATTTTAAAAAGAAAGAAAAAAAAAACTAGAGAGAAAGTCAGGCCAAATTTCGTTTTCTGCCCCTATACTTCAAACAGGCAAATTGCTTCTGTTACGAAATCACCAATACCACTTAGAATATTAGGCATTTATTAGAAATGACAACGCACTCTAATCTTGAGTCGTATGTCACCATGAAGCCAATACGTATCGATCCCCGCAGCTAACCCCAGAGGCTGACGAAGTTGCCTCCCCTACTGTACACACTGTACACCTCCAGATAATGAAGGGTTCACCTTGCTGCCAGCCATATTGACCCGTCGTGTCCCCTTTGTCTCACATCCGACAACACAGTAGATTCTGCTGTTCCAGCCTTTGTTGTTCCAGCCGGATGTTTATCTAGTTTTTTTTTGTGTGTGGCAAACCTCGCATTATATTGTGTTTATGCCACATTTGGCAAACCATGGCAGTAAAAGCTGTTGTGTTTATGTAGAAGTGGTAATCCCTGGAGTGTATACAGCTCCAGTATCTCGCATTGTGATGAAAAAGAACATAGTCAGTCGTTGAAAACAACTCTGTCTGGGATCTCAGGTGGGAGAAGGGCTCCACCTCACTCTCGCCCCAGCCCTGTCCAGATATAGGAGCAGGTGTTTGTAAGTGGTCCTTTGTTCCACTGAGACATGCCTCCTCAGAGGGGGTATCAGATGGGTTTAGACAAGGAATTAATTTCGACGGCAATTATAGTCCCTAGAAAGGATAAATCCAGGAAGAGAGAGGGGGGGAGTGGCGAAGGGATAGGCTGGGATAGCATACCACCCATCCTTAATCAGGTGAGTGTCTCTCACAGAGATCAGGCCACTGATGGTCTCACTCAATTACACTTAACCACCAACCCCCCACCATCCATCCATCCTGGTACCCCCCCGGGCCCAGCTCCACCCCCACCCCGCCCAGCCCAGCCCCATGTCTGGCCCACACACCACTTCAGGGTTGGGGTGCCTCTCTAATGCAGACAGCCTCTCTTTGTTCCCAGCCCCATTAAAGACGGCGTGATTAATTTTCTCTGAAAACCTCGTAGCTGGCCTATCAGGGACTTTTTTTTGTTGAGGTCCTTCTGTGGAAGGCTAATATGAAACCCAATGTTTGTGGGAGATAGAGGGATGTTTGGCACGAGGCTTGCGGCGTTGTGCTTGTTTCCTGTCATCAAATCTCAAGAGGCATTCTTGAGAGGCTGTTGTCAAGAATTTGAACATTTTGTCCCTTGCTTCACCCCTTGCTTCACTGAATTTTCGTGGGAAAAAAAAGGATATTCATTGTCGGGCCACAGGACTCCTAAAAACCCGACAAAACAGTTTTCATGGATTTATCGGCAAGTTTTCCTGTGATGCTTTGATGTGGGCGGCCGCTGAACCTCGTCTGACGCCTCGCCGTAAGAGTGGCAGCATGCAGGAACATTTATTACCTGGCTATTTTTAGCACCGAGGTCTGAAATACATTCATCCGTGAGGAGAGTCCCTGCTCTAGCAGTACTGGCGGGCTCTGAGCAAGGTGCTGCAGGGGCTCCGAGGTAGAAAACAACCTCTTTTTCTTCTTTAATTAAAGCTTACTTCGCCCCCTCAAGAGGGCAGAGTACAATCTAACCTGCTTGCTTTTATGAGGATTATTCCGATTTCTTGTTGATTTCAGACGTTTTCTTTTGAACTCTACGTAGAAGTCCCCTTTCGTTCTCGTAATTACCTCACCACGCAGGCAATGCCCGGCCTTCCAGTGAGCTGAGAGGGCTTACCAGTGTGTGTTTAATGCAGGGAACAACTGCGGTGTGGGTAATTGAGTATCGGGTTAAACACGGTGACCTTGGAGGTCTCCCCTTGGCCCCCGAGTCTCAGCAAGCAATCTACTTGCTGCGAAAGTTTTTTTTCCAACCTGGGCCGTTTTGGCTGAGGGGAATTCTTCAGATTCCCCTCCCCTGCGTTCTCCCCGTGGCTATTTAAAGCGAGGAATTTCGTGGCGGTGATAAGCTCCGCAGACGTAGCCAACGTGCCTTCCATGGTCCTTCTGGGACTCAGGAAACGGCGCCCCCACTCTGTGCCCAGCCCCTAGTCCCTAGGGAAGACCAATCATTGGAGCCACTCCAGAGTCTGTCATCAAGTCCGTCCAATCACCATAAGCCTCGCCGAATTCCTTTCAGATACTGAGTGTGGTACAAGGGCAATCTCAAAACGTAAATAAAATGTGGGGCTGCGGGCGGGCCTTTTCCATATTTTCCAGAGGCCACCCGCAGGACTGACGATGATAGCCATGGAATAAACCAAAGGTTTCTTTGAAAGGCAACAGGCGTGTATGGCACAGCTTTACTGCTGTGCGATTGTGGGCCTAGCCTCAATCAACCCTCTGTCAGTCTGGGGAGGGAAAAAGAATCGGAAGCGCCTTCCACCACCACCACCACCACCACCACCACGCTGTCTCTCCCCGCGACTGGAGCTCAGCTGTGAAATGTGGGCTTCTTGTACGGCGCGGCGAGCAGAGCGGTGTCAGACCATTCTAGATAAATAAATGATCATTGAGAAACAAACATCAAAGGGGGATTGTGTGCTTCAAAGGGAATAGGGGCCTTGCTCTCACCAGTTCCTGGGGAGAGCATCGAGTTGTGTTTATACCCACCGCACAGACACAGACACAGACACACACCTACTGTAATTCAACCTGGTTGGAATTCTAATCAAGACATCTGCATGGTGGAGCCCAAGCTGAGTCCTCTTCACATCTCCTGTCTCTCTGTCTGCTTTGCTCGGTCTCTCTCTCTCTCTCTTCTTTCTGCCGTTCTTTTTCGGCCTCTCTCTCTCTCGCTCTCTCTCTCTCGCTCTCCTTTGCCCGCCGCGTAAGCTGAAGAAATGTGTTTACACAGCCCGACGTGGAAGGCTAGCATGATAGCGTGTCACCTCTTGTTTCTCCAATCTTCCCCCATTTCTTCCACCCGGGCCCGTTCCCTGCTTTAACCCTCCTCTGATCTCCGCGCTTCTCTCCTCCCTTTTCAGCTCCTCTCCTCCTAGCCGTCCGGCTTCCCTACTCCCCTTTCATCTGCGCCGAGAGAGGGATGTCTGTTTTCTAACTCCTCTCCCTCCACTGGTATCCACTACATTATCTACTACAGTAAGTGGGGTTTTGCATTTAATATACCCAGTGTTGTGCCTCATTCGTCACTGTGCTCTCAGCTCCCCTGAGCCCATTCCACCAGTAATAATGTACATCAGGAGGATGCTAGTGGCTGCGGTGTTGTGCGTTTGTTTGCTTAGCCGAAGGTGAGGATGACGGCTAAATGGAGGAGATTGGTGTCAGCATGGTCGCGTCTGTGAAAGGCTGTGAGGGAGAATAGCCCGTCTTCGCTTTCCCAGAGTTCTGAATGGTCTGCATGTCGTGTATACGTACGGCGAGTTGATACATGTCCTGTGCGGACATGTATGGCGGTAACTCTCCTCATCCTGTGCCGACTCCAGGAGTCTGTGTCCAAACAACTGCCATTTGATTTGTCTTCAAATCATTTGTGTTTGTTTCGGGGGAAAGTCCATCCTGTCATATTGTGGTTGTGCCTGGTTGTGGTCGGCGCTGCAGGCCTGTCCTTGTGTTTGGAACGTGTGCAACATCAGCATGATACTTCCATCATTCGGTCCGTGCTGTTCCAACCCAAGTTGTGTTCGGTGTCCTTGTCTTCAGCCTCCTCGAACGAGACCAAAACATGCACCAGCAGCTTCTGGTCATCTGTCTGTATTGACCTGGTGCCCCCTGTCTCCCCCCCTTCCTCCTTGAGTTGCCCAAGACCAGTACCCCCCCCCATCTCTGCCTCAACCTCCACCCCAGCCTCCACCCCAGCCTCGACCCCGACCTCAGCCATGGAGGACTATGACGTGCGCTCGGCCGCCAGCATCATGGCGTCCGTGAAGGAGCAGGAGGCTCGCTTTGAGCGCCTGACCCGCGCCCTGGAGGAGGAGCGACGCAACGTCTCGCTGCAGCTGGAGCGCGCCAACCTGCCCGCCGATAGGCTGGCCGGCCCCCACGCCCCGCCCACCAGCCAACCGTTGGCTTGGCAGCAGGTGGTGATGCAGGTAACCTAGCTGTGCCCCGCCCGCTTCCCCCGCCCCCCGACACGGAGACCTGTTGCCCGGGCGACCTGCCGTGGCTCATCTCATTCCACCTCCATCTGAGAGGATGTCATCCCATCGCTCGGTCTGTGGCTCTGTATCTGTGGGTCATCTGTCCAGGGACTTAGCCCTCTTTACCATACGCTGAGCTATACCCCGAGCTACACTCCCCTATTGTGATTCCCACCGGGCCTTATCTGCTTGTCCGGTTCGGATCCATAGTGCTGGTGGTCCGCAGAGCTTCCCAAATCGGTCGCGTGCTTGACAACGGGGAACGGGGTGATGACATCAGCCGCTCTCCTTCCCCTCCGCCTCCTCCTCGTCTTCCCCCTCCCACCCAGTGCTCGTTTTCTCTTCCCCGCGGGCCGGCTGATTGGATTGAGCCTTTAATCCAGCTCTCGGAGCCTGAAGGACGTTCCGGGTTCCCCCGTGGGCGGAGAGGGAGGGTGGACAATATGAAATGAGCCTCAAATGCGGCCGCAGGCTGGAGACGTGCAGCCCATGGTGTCTCTCACAGTCGGCATGGCGATGCCATCTCCTTAGACAATCAGCTGGTGAGGTTGGGTGTCACGTCTTGAGGACTTCTGGCTCACTTCTCGCTTCGTTTTCCTCGGCCTCCGGTACCTCTCTCAGCCTGTCAACGGATTTCCTGTCACGATGGGGGTCAGCGTTTGTTTGTATGGTGGCTGTTTGACCCCCCAAAAAGAGGCTGAAAATGAAGCAATGCTATGCTGAGGACAACTCTCACTGCAGACTCTGATGTCACTGGTGTGTGTGTGTGTCTGTGTGTGTGTGTGCCCGTGTTTTCCACGCCCCCTCCGCACTCCCCCCCACTCATAAACAGTGCGTGATTTACACGACCGCCGTTTAACATGACAGCTCGTGAATTAGCTCGCTCTTTTACGCTCGGCCGGACCCCGCCTCCCTCGCTCACGGCCCGCCGATCGGGCGCCGAGGTGCAAGGCTGCGCCCGTCTGCGGGCTGAGCGCGTCGACGAGGGGGGTCAATTGGGCGGAACCGCGGGCGCCTTCGGCGGGCTCGACGCAGGCTCGCACGGCCATCGCAGCGATGCGCCCGCTCGTGAGCTGTCAGGAACGACAGGGCTTGTTGGATGCGGAGGCTGGCTGTGTAATTACCTGATGGGGGGGATGAGAGGACAGGGAGATGTTGATCTCCGACGGGGCCCGCGGGGACACTGGGGAGCCGCGGGCGTGCGTGGATCGGCAGCGTCGCTCAGACGAGAGTGTGTGTGTCTGTGTGTGTCTGTGTGTGTCTGTGTGTGCGTGGTTCAACTTTAACGTAATGAGGTTGTCTGAGTGATGAGGAGAGCACCCACCAAGCTGCTCTCTCTCTCCCTCTCTCTCTCGATTGATGGAATGGTGAGCGAATGCTTAATGAAGATGATTGCGCCATCGATTCAGATAGAGCTCTCATACACTCCCAGCTTTAACTGGTGGGCTACACCGTTTAGTCACATGGTCTCTGGACAAATGTCACGTGTGTGGATCCTGTGTGGAGCACAGATGTCAGTAGAGTGTGTGCCTGGCCTGTAGTAGGTCTGGAGGCTTTTAGACAGCGAGCGGCAGCGTCTTGTAGCCACCCCAATGATTCATGTTGCTCCTGGTGAGAGGATTATCGGCGCGGTCATCAAAACTTGAAAGCCCATCCATAATCCCCCCCCCCCCTCCCCTCCTCAACCCCATCCCATATTAATATCAACAACACGGGCTAGCTAGCTGTAGCTTTGAAAAGGCAGTAGTTTGGTGTGTGTTTACGCTTCCTCCTGTGGTAGGATTACTTGGATGTGAAGTGGAGCTCAGTGGGTGTACGGGCAGGGGGTCACATCTTGTAAACAACGCCGGCCTATTTCCCCCCGGATCTTTTCAGATCATTATCGTTAAACACTTACAGAATTACCACAACCGACAGGACTGAGACTGGGCAAGTGTTTCTAAGGCACATCAAGACGAGGCTGCCAGACACCATATGCATGTGCCTTGGTGAAATTATCTACAGGGACTCGCTGAGGCAAAGCGTGTCATTGAATCCTCGCTCACAAAACTGAACGGCCTCGAGCGCAGATGACCGGGGGGGAAACATTGAAAACCCATGTCCCCTCTTCATGTGGGGTCAGGTTGCCCTGTGGTAAATTGATTTTGGCCCGGGAGAAGCTCGATGATGAGGAATCTGAAGGGTCAAGTGGTGAATGGCGAGACACACACAGATCCGTGGGAGTGTGAAGTCTATCAGATGCCACTCAGCCCTGTCTGTCTGTCTGTCTGTCTGTCTGGCCCTCCGGGTACAAGGTGACCTCATTTCACAGGCCGGACAGCAAGCATCTTATCTACTCGCCACACTCATCAACACTCGATTATCTTCGAACGCCTTCAGAGGAGAATTCCGCGCGTCCCAAGGCACGACCTTGTGGAGACGGGAGAGCGGTCTATACTTCTGGAGCCTTCCGGGGGGTGACTTTGCTATACGGTGCCGAGGTGGAGCTAGCAGCGGGGAGCCGGAGGTTTAGCGCAGCCTGTCTCTCTCTGAAAATGTTTCGGAACGTTTTTTCTTCAAAGAGCTGTGAGCTCTGGAGGAAGAGTGGAGCCTCTGATCTCAGAGCTGTCTGTGGATTGGATGTATGGACATGGCCTTGTGATGGCACCCCCGAACCACACACACACACACACACAGACACACACACCCACCCTGCTCCCTTCCCAGCAATGCCGAGACACAATGGACACAAAGGGCTCAGGGTACTATAGCGACGGCAGATATATCCCTTGCTGGTTGGCCCTGGGAGCCCCCTCTGTGCTCTCGTAAATCACCTGCCTAACAATGAGCCTCAGTCCTCCCTCTCCCCTCCCTCTCCCCTCCCTCTACCCACCTCACACCCTCCCTCTCCTGACCCCACACCCCTCCCGCTCTGCTCCCAGTGCCGTCAGGAACTTGCCTGCCGTAAATGTGTAATTACCTCTGTGTAAAAACGCCTGTTTTGTTTAGGTGTATTTATTTCGCCTCCACATCGTTTTCCAGGCCCCACTGACTACACTCACATCCCCCTCCCTCTCTCTCTCTCTTTTATATGATTTGATACTTTTTTCTCTTGTGAAATGCCCTCCGAACAGCAATAGACATGTTCGGGAGTAGTGCGCCGTTTCGAAGAATGAGCACGGGAGAAGCGTTTTCTCTCTCGCTCCCCTCCCTCGTCGTGTCAAGTGGAGGCACCGGGCCGTAAACTACAGGGAGACTGGTGAGGAGGTCAAAGACTCCCGCTGTCCCAGTTCACCGCTCCAACGTGCTCTGTAGGACAGGGATTTGCGCTCTTTCTGTAAGATGGAAAGAGGGATGTAGGGGGGGGGGGGGTGTGGGGTGGGAGAGGAAGACATGGAGGAAGGGAGGACAGAGAGGGAGAGCGGATGGCAGACATGCGCTATTGTGCGGCAGGAGGCTACTTATTCCTGGAGGCCTCCTCTAAAGCCTTCATGTTTCATATTAGGCCCGCGGCTCGTCTACTTAATGCCTGTTCTGGTGCAGCTCCCTGTCATTCAGTCACAACCCATTAAACCGCTCCATTCACTGAAAGCACTAAGAGTTCCTGAAAATCACTTCCACCCTACACTTGGAAAGGTCTGAATGTGGCAGCTATATTCCTGTCTCGGCAGTGTGTGAGCGTGTGTGAACGTGTGTGAGCGTGTGTGAGCGTGTGTGAGTGTCTGTGCGTGTTTGCTTGCGACCCGGAGATGCCAATGATGGTCTAAACAGACCGTGCAGACGTGGTCCAAGAGATGTCCGGTTAAGGACTCGCTCATGTGTTTAGCATAAGAGAGGATTTTCACCTTTTACGGGAACCTTCAGGAATGTGACCTTCAGCCCCCCCTCAGGAGACTGTGAACCAGAACGGAGCGAGGCTGGACGCTCATCCTCTGATTGAAAGTCCAAATTGAAACCAGTCGGAATGCAGATGAGCTTTGTAGTTTCACGAGGTGTTTTGGCCTTCAAAGCCTTGATTTCATTAGGTTCGGACGTTTTAAGGTACTGCAGCGACATTTTTATAGAGTGAGTTACAAGCATGAAAACGGTGGGAAAATGAGGACCAGAGGTGGCAGTGAACCATGTTTTGGGTTTGAGATGTTGGGTAAATAGTATCGTCTGGGTTGTTAGAGAGGTAACATCTCCAACACAAGGCTCGTTCTGGTTAGTTGAGCTGAGCTGGGCCCGGCTGGACTAGCTGGATAAGTGAGTGTATTACCCCAGTGTCTAGGCCTGCCCTGGGGCAACATTAATATGTCAGCGGATTACAAAAAGGGCAGAATGCCAAATCAGGTCTGGAATGTGGCCTGTCTCTCACATGTCTCTGAGAACGGCAGATGGAGGGATGGAGGGACGGAGGGAGGAAATTTTTCAAGCCAGTGAAGGAATGTTTCAGAGAAGAAGCTGCTGCCCCTCCATGCCCCTCTCTCTCTCTCTCTCTCTCTCTCTCTCTCTCTCTCTCTCTCTCTCTCTCTCTCTCTCTCTCTCTCTCTCTCACTCTCACTCTCACTCTCACTCTCACTCTCACTCTCACTCTCACTCTCTCGTTCTCCCTCACTCTCTTTCTCTGCTTCATTTACTCACCTCGGGTCTGGTCTGAACATGCACACACACACACACATAGAGCTACTGTACGTCCTCATAATATTGTACAATCTCACAGACACACACATGCACAAACACATTGTGACTCACAGACACACACACACATTCAAAGTGGGGACATTATGTGAGAGACAGCTCAAGCATAAACCAACATGATTTTCATCCACAATTTTTTTTTTTGCTTTCACATTGCATAATTTATCAGATGAGTCCTGTTTATGTCACATTGTATTTTCACCACTTTCTATACCTTCCAAACTCTGTCTGAAGCTGTGTTAAGTTTTATTGGACTAAATTGGGAGAGTGATTGCCTCACTAAAACTCAGACTCACCAAGTACCATAATCTTCTATCTTGCTGAGTTGTCATTTCTTCCAGGGAAGTAAGATCATAACGCTGAAATTCATTAAATTCCCATTTTTGCAAGCTCTGCTACAACACAAATATAGCCAAAATGTGGGTTGCTTGCGCATACAGTTGCTTGCTCGAGCACGATTCCTCAACCTGTGTTTTTGTCTCGTCCCCCCCCTCTCTTTCCTCCCTCTCATTCTCTCACACAACCCCATCTCTCCGTTCCTCACACCGCATCTCTCTCCCCCTTCCACACCTCCTCCTCGGACACATTGGAAGCAGAAACGAGGCTGTAACAGATGCAGTCTTGTTTGGAGGTTGCGTGCTGTCCCTCTGCACTGTGTTACAGCCCGTCAGGATTCACACCATCTGTTCTCCATGTTTAGCCGTGCAGTGCCACCTCATCACAGAGTACTCTACTTTCCCATAAGGCTACCTCATCGCACAGTACTGTTCATCCTCACAGAGCTACATCCTCACAGAGCTACATCCTCACAGAGCTACAACCTCACAGAGCTACATCCTCATAGAGCTACATCCTCATAGAGCTACAGCCTCATAGAGCTACATCCTTACAGAGCTACATCCTTATAGAGCTACATCCTCCTAGAGCTACATCCTCCTAGAGCTACCTCCTCATTGTAGTGTTCCTCCTTATGGGACAGTAGGGGGAGGGTATAGCTCAGGGCTTAGATCAAGGGGTCACAGGTTCAAAGCCCCTGCTGTACTGTACGTGGCTTGGGATGAAAGCCTCTAAATGAATACATTATCCTCATATAAAGCTACTGGAGAACTAAACCTGGTCACCTGCCTATGGATTATGTAGCCTTTATTCATACATATAATCTTCATGTCTGGTGCGGCGCTAAATGTAGTCGTGTCACTGGCTATGTTATGTTAGTATTAAAGGAGTAGATGATTCAGTGTGGCAGTTGAACAAATGCTGCCTTGCGCTGCGTAGACTGATTTGGGGGGCTATAGAGCCCCCAAATTAAAGAAGTTAACAAAAACAATACCACGCTAGAGCAGTTGTAAAGACCGAGACAATCCCCTTCTCCTCTGAGGGATGTTCACTTCTCCTCTGTGAGGATTTCACTCGTTTTTTTCCCTCCTCCTCTCAAAGGGCTTCTCCTCGGAGTTGTCGCTAAAGAAGTGGACTGAGTCGAGCTGCTGTTGATGTCTGGGCCGGCTACATCTACATGATTACATTAACATTCCTGCTTTCTCCAGATCCCATTATTAGATCTGTTTTTATCACCCCCCCCCCCCACCACCACCACCTCTCTACCCCATCCCACTTTTTCTGATCAAGTGCAGTGAAGGGGACAAGACAAAGAATGAGGTTGGAAAACAGGCACGTGGGGGGGCGAGGGAGGGAGGGGGGGACAAGGTGTTTGGAAAAGCTTGCAAAAGATGGGGTGCCCCTCGATAGGGGCACCCTATCCTCGATAGGGACAAGTTTCTCTGTCTCTCTCTGTCTCCCTAACTCTCTCTCTCTGTCTCCCTAACTCTCTCTCTCTCTTTCCCATGGCATGTTGGTGGGATGGGGTGGAGCCAGCACAGGCACTGTGTTCTCCAGCTGCGTCTGTCTGTCAGCCCCTCCCCCCTCCCTCCTCCCCCCATCCCCCATCAGAGACCTAGTTTGCATAGATGCTGCGTGAGGAGGAGAGAGAGAGCGAGAGAGAGCGAGAGAGAGCGAGAGAGCGAGAGAGAGAGAACAAGAAAGTCAGAGAGACAGAGAGAGAGAGACAGACAGAGAGAGAGAGCAGAGGCAGTGCGTCGAACAGCTACTTTCACAACACAGGGCAACCGCTCGCTCCCCGTCTGGGAACCGTTGATTCTTTTCAACACACACACTGACTCACACCCCCTCCTCCTCCTCCCCCCTTTTCTCTCAACCCCGAGGGGTTTGTTCCCTCTCAGGGTAACTTTTGTTGAGAGTGTGTGTGTGTGTGTCTTCCAGCCTTTTTTCGGACTCCTACCGTTAGAGTGAGAAGAAAAAAGACAACATTGGCGAGAGGAATTTGGAGACTTCCTTGGGTTCTTCCAGCGCCGCTGCCGTCGTCCTGCCGCTCCTCACTTCAGCATCTCTGCACTGATTAGAGGACAGAGCAGGACGGGTTATCTCCCTTTCGCTCAGAGAGGATTTAGAGAGTGTGTGTGAGAGAGCGAGAGAGAGAGAGAGGTAGAGAGAGAGAGAGAGAGAGAGGGAGAGAGAGAGAGAGAGAGAGAGGGAGAGAAAGGGGGGTGAGGGAGAGAGAGAGAGCTTGCGCGCGACCGTGTGAGTACGAGGATGACCGTCTGCCGCTGAGCTGCTGAGCTCGCAGGGGAACTCAAAACCTAAATAAGGAAAAGAGACAGAGGAGACTCGGAGGAAACGAGAGCAAGAGAAAGAAAAAAAACTTTTCGGGGGAAAAAAAAGAGGAAATTGTTGATGATTTTTCTGCTCTTTTGAGTCGGAACAAGGGATCTGGACAATGCCTGCCGAAGTGAAACAGGTTAGTGTCGTATCGTTATTTTTCACCAGATCCTCTCCTTCCTTTTTCCCGACGTCCTCTCAATCTCTCCCTCTCCTCTCTCCCTCTGTTTTCCTTTCCTTACTTGTCCTTGTGGTGGGGGATAGATGGGGAAGCCAAGATTTAAAGCAGCTTTCTGTCTTTGACCGTCCAACCATACAACCACCTTTCCTGCAGTTTCAAAATAATAATCTGTAGCTTGAGGGTGCTGATTCTAAATCCTCTGCTGAATGTCCTTCAGGAGGTGTGTGTGTGTGTGTGAGCGTGCGCGTCTCAATCTCCTGAGTCCCGTTTGTATCAACTATTCATGACAGTGTTTGTAGGTGCTACCGCTTTCTCCAAATAGCACTCAGTGGGTATCTACAGTGTTTAGTGTGTTGTAAGCAGTCTGTGCCGTGAGTTATGTGTAATCAATCCATGGTCTTGGAAGTCTAGAAGTCTGTCAGTAGCATTCTAAGTCCGGCTTTATTCACGTATCCAGTTCTCAACATGACCGTAGCTCTGGGTAGTATCTGGGATCGCCTTTTAGCCCAGAGCCAGAGAAGTGAGTTGATGTGTTGAAAGTTACTCAGTAACGATCGGTTGCCCAGGCCAGACTGTCCAGAAGACAGGATTTATAGTCGACACTAAAGTGCCGATCGAAACCAGTGGTGGCCAGAGAAGTATTCCATCCTTTTGTTTTAGCTTAGCTGCACAGATACCACAATAATGTGTTTTTGTTAGCTGCTGTGCTGTGTGTGAGTCTGCATGATATGTTTGTGTGTTTGTGCAAGGGTTTCGTTGGCCTAAATAAGGGTTTTGTGTGTGTGCGTGTGTTTCTACGGTGTGTGTGTGTGAAAGAGAGAGTGAAAGAAACACCTCAGGGACATCCTACGCCATCAGAATGTGCTTTTCCCTGCCGAGCACAGAGAGAAAACGGCAACTACAATCAAAGGCAGAAAATACGATTTTGAGAGAAAAAAAAACGAGAAGAAGGTCGACCGCTTCAAATGCTAAGGTCAAGACAGCCCTGCCCTCCTGTCCGGTCTCCATTTGAGGGAGAACTGCAAAACCTTGGCAGAGAGCAGCATTCTGTCAACTATCCACGTCGCTCCGATAATCTGTTAATGACTGCCTGGTGGAAGAAAGCCACCCGCTGACAGGCACGGCAGCCCGAAAGAAAATATGCTTTTGTTTTCTCGTCTCTCACTTCTTGTTTGCCCTTCCGCAGTTTTTTCTCTGACTGGCTCCATGCTAGGTGACAACTGAGCGCATCACAGATGTGGGGGACCCCTCCCGTCCTTACCTCCCCTCCGACCCCCCCCCCCCCCCTCACCCTCTCTCCCTCCTCCCTCCCTTCGCTCCCAAAAGGGAACATGGAGGTGTGGAATGTGGTCGGTAGTCTGACCCTGGTACCTTGACCCTGGTACCCTGACCCACGTACCCTGACCCACGTACCCTGACCCTCGTACCATGACCCTCGTACCCTGACCCTCGTACCCTGACCCTCGTACCCTGACCCTCGTACCCTGACCCACGTAGACCGTGCTCCAGGGTACGCTGGCATCTCAGAATGACCTTTTCAACTCCGCTGGAAATTCCTTGAGGCAGAGAGCACCTGCTCAGAAAGTTTAGGTGAAGTCCACCCCCCCCCCCACACACACACACACCTACACAGAGCTTTGAATAGATGAGACACGCAGATGTCCATACCATTGTTTTTGTTGTCGTTGTCAATACTCTTGTTGTTGTTTTTTGTCTGAGGACATTGTCGGCCTTTACAGGCAATCGGGTTGAAAGGTCATTCGACTGAAACCGTCACATCGCTGGGTGTGAAGATATATGCTCCTTGGGGTGTCTGATGTCTGTGCAGCTATTTCTATACGGGGACATGTTGCCTAATGGATACTCCCCTTATGCTGCAACATCTAGAGACACGTTGATCTTGCTTATCTGGAGATTTCACGCCGAAGGACGCTTAATCTAGTCGAGATTACTGTTCAACCCTCATTTACTGGTAGAGGATTAAGTCTTAAAAAAAAAAAACTCTTCTCGTTTATGACCAATAGGGTGACTCCTTAAGAATTCAGGAGTTAAAATAGTTCATGATTGGCTGGACCAGGAGTGTCAAATTGCATATTAGCCGTAAAGGAGAGGGAAAGTATTCTAATACTTTGCTGACAGTGACATTCATTCTGAGGTGAATCGTCACCCTAAAAGAGATCTTTCCTCCCAGTCACAGAGGAATGAGCAGGTATAAATAACATATTCCTTTGCGAATCACCCAGTGACTGTACTGCCATCTTACTAGCTATCACTAACAGGTAGCTTATGGGGAAGTTCAGCTGTAAACTTCTCCCTGGCTGTTTCCAGATCCCGCTTGGTGCCTACCACTGGAATTACAAGCTTCTCCGACAAGGGTCAAACATCGGCAACCTTTATTTCCTCTCCTCCTCCATTAGTCTTTCTCTCCGTCTCCCTTTCTCTCTCCTTTGTCCTTGCGGAAGCGAGGGAGTCGTCCCTGCCAGCCACATCCTGCAGATCAATATTTGCAGACATGTGGTGCATGAGAAGCCCTGTTGTTTTCCACGGAGAATCGTACAACGAAATGTCAGTGACCCACGAGTGTGTGTGGAAAACGGGGCCGGCCTAGCCCTGTCTCCATACCGCCCTGGGAACGTCTGTTTGTAAGTTCTGTCTTGTCAAAACAAGGGCGAGGGGAATGTGGGGGGAGGGAGGGACGGGTTGAGGGAGGGAGGGAGCTATGTGGCTGGCATGTGCCTGGTGACTCCAGATGGCCCTTCTGACATGGCCCTCCTGCGCTCCCTGGCCTCGTCCTCCCCCAGCTCCGCTCCCCATGCCTTCCATTCCTCTCCCTCGGCTGTTCTCATGGCGTGACCCCTGACCTGCTGGCGTTTTAACGAGGGGTACGTATACACTGCATACCCCACCTCCCACCCCCCCCCCCCCACACACACACACACACACACACAGGCCTCTTGGGTTCTGAGTAGGTGCTAGGTCCATGTAACCCGAGCAAAAGTTATGGGTACAGCTGACCTTTCACCCTTACCCTCCCCCACCTCCACCCCCCTACCCCGCAGCCACTGGAACACGCCTTTGGCTTTCAGGTTTCCGGGACAGTCCGGGGAGTGTGGTTAGGGCAGGGTTTTGGAAGGGAGAGGTGGTGCGGAGAGAGGGGTTATGGGCGGGGTGGGTGAAATACCAGGCAGTCCTCCGTGCCATACCAGGCGATCGTGAAGAGCCCTCTCTCGTGACCCCCTTGGCAAGCCCACGCCCAGGCCAGGCTATCCCTCTCTCCCCCCGGGGCTCTGACGGAGCCGTGTCGCCTGCTTTCCTGGCGCGACTGCCAAGCATCCGTCGTCAACTGATGGTATTAAAAAGAGGAGCGATGTGGCAGGCCTGGAGATGGATGCTCTCTCAACTGTCAGTGTTTGGGGAAACAGCGCTGGCCTTGGAAGAGGAACAGCAGCAGTGCATTAATGAGACAGGGGGGCCTTATTATCTGGGTGTGTGTGTGTTCCCTTCTGGGAGCCGCCACTTGCTATTATTGTTTGTGTGTGTGTGTTTGTTTCTCAAAAAGAACTGTAAACAGTCCTACATTTCATGCAAATCCCCCCCCCCGCATGCGTCGATGCTGCTTTGTGGGTTACACTTTGTCGCGCAAACTTATCTGCCTCCTTTGACTCTTCAATGGGCGCACTGTGATTGAGAGGGCCTTCACACTCTCCCCCCCTGTTGAGAAATAAATCATGGAGAGAAGCAGAGACTGATTCAGCTCCGCTCCACACACACAAAAACACACACACGCACAAATACCCCAAAAACGCAAACAAACAACGTTACCGGCGGCGACAGAGAAGCAGCCATTGTATACCCCCTCGCAGCGCTTATTTACTCAGCGTGCGTCTGTCCGAGGGGACAAGGGGGGAGTCTGGCTTCCGTGCGGAATGGGTGTCTTCCTCTCCCAGCCTGAGTGTCGTACACTCTCCTTGTGCACTCTCCTCGTGCACTCTCCTGGTCCCTATCTATCTGTCCTGCTGGGGGCTGTTCCACAGAAACATGTTTCAGATGATCCTGATAACAGGGGGACAGTCCCCGGAGCTAACTATGCTCCTGGAGGACAACCAGAGGTGTGTGTGTGTGAGTGAGTGAGTGAGTGAGTGAGTGAGTGTGTGTGTGTGAGTGTGTGAGTGTGTGTGTGTGTGTGTGTGTGTGTGGAGGAAGGTGTGACTAGGGGTTGTCAGGATGTGTATCCGTCTGAATGGCAGGAGACAAGCCAGGATTGTTGAGGCATCAGGGCCCTCCTGTCTCTGACTCGTCCAACCTCCTCGTACTGCTTTCGACTCTATCTCTGACTCTCTTTTCTCACAGCCAGACTCAGTCTGCCTCCGACTCTATCAGGACCAGCTGATAAAGGAGATGAGAATGCTTTTTGTCCTTTGTGTGTGCGTGTGTGTGTGTGTAAGGTGTCAGTGCTATAATTGGCTCTCAGACAGAGGCTGAGGGAAAAGGTGCAGATGTGACAGTTTTTGGGCAGCGCCATGGCAACGGCAGTGGATTTGGACTTTGGCGACCCTGAACCGTGTGATTAATGTCCCTGTAGGCTGGAGTTTGGCAGGCAGCTCCGCATGTTTACTTTGTTTCGTTCTCCTGCCCAGAGAAAGGCAGTTATTTACTAGCGTCAATACAGAAATGGCATGGCTGCTCGACGAATGAATGGGGGAACGTATAGATACTCAGAGTCCCCCAAAACTGGTGTAAAGAAACCACATTGTTCTTCAATACACCATCTACGACAACAGTGCTCAAGAAAATATTGAGCCGGGGAGTCGGGGATTTAATTTCCGGGCGAAGTAGGGAAGAAAAAAGAGAGAGAGATTGTTTAAGTGCTTCAGAAGGACCCTGAAAACTCAAACAAGTTCTGAAGGCAGCCTATAGGATTAGGCCTGATTGATAGATCTGAAGGCAGCCTATAGGGTTAGGCCTGATTGATAGATCTGAAGGCAGCCTATAGGGTTAGGCCTGATTGGTAGATAGACGTGATCAGTGTGATTTGTCTTGGGTAGATCACTACGACGGCCATCGACCGCTCCGATCGATTGGGATCTCGAGTGGGTGTTCCTGCCTCCCTCCCTCTGCTCTGCGCCGCCAGTTCGTTGTAGGCTGGGATCTGAACCGAGAATAACACTTTGACAGTCATGTATGGTTTCTATGGGCCTCCCCCCCCCCCCTCCCCACTGCAGCTGGGGAGCTCTTAAAGGGGCCCTGAGGGGGGAGGTCAAAGTCCTCAGAAGGCTCCCTTCAACCAGAAACACGGGGACAAACGCCAGCACCCCCCTCCTCCTCCTCCTCCTCCTCCTCCTCAAAGCAGCACCAGCCATATTGACTGGGTCAAAACACACAACATGGCCGCAGGGGGTGGGGGGGGGGTTTCAGGGAGGGTCGTGGGGCAGCTCTGAAGCTGTAAACGAGCAGGACCCGCACTCGCGAAATGTGTTTAGTCTAGAACGTTCCTCTGCGAGAGTGCCCCCCGCTTCCTGTCTCGTGGAGCGAGGGAGATTGGGAGGGAGGGAGATTGGGAAGCGGGGAAGGGAGGGAGATTGGGAGGGAGGGAGGACTGGACCCCATCGATCCTCCATCATCACACCATCTGTCTCGTGCTTCCTTGTGGGATTAATGCTTCCCTCTGACAGCTCTTTAGCGAGGCTCCATGAGCGCGGACTGGCACTTCAGATTAGAGAGACGTGCTGGAAAACGTAGGCCGGCAGTCCGCGCGTAAGCACCGTTAACAACCACAATGGCGGGGAGAAACGGCAAAGCCTTTTTTCGAGGCGCTGTTTTTCCGTTTCGTTGCGATGAGGTTGACCGCTTCGTTAGAACGCTGTTTGGAACTTCCCCTTCAGCGGCGCACAATGGAGACCGTTACTACTGATGGCCTGTGTCCAAGGAGAGAGGGAGGGAGGGAGAGAGAGGGACAGAGAGGGAGAGAGGAGGGAGAGAGGAGGGAGAGAGGGGGGAGAGAGGGGGGAGGGAGGGAGGGAGAGAGGAGAGAGGGGGGAGGGAGGAGACAGGAGGGAGGGAGGAGAGAGGGAGGAGAGAGGGGAGCGGGGAGAAAGGAGGGAGAAAGAAGGGATCAAGGGAGAGACGGAAACAGTGTGAGAGAGTGAGGGGGGAGAGAGAGGGTGAGAGACTGAAGGAGGAAGAGGGTATGCGATTAAGAGGTGAGAGCCCTAGATAGGATGAGAGACCGACAGAGGGTGAGAGAGAGAAAGACGGAGAGAGAAAGAGAGAGAGAGACAGACAGAAAGAGAGAGAGAGGGAGAGACCAAAGTGTAAGAGGGCCAAATCCCCACTGCCACTTCACACAGCCATAGAGCCAGACACTCAGAATGCCTCTCTCGTAGTCAGTGGCCATCTCCAGCCCTGACTCAGCCCCAGCACACACACGCACACACACACACACACACACACATGCAGATGAGAAGCAAAGCGTTCCGCCAAACCGGGAAACCCACCCAGAGGAAGGGGTTTGAAAGCCCTTTTTAAGGTTTGTTTCTCACCTCCTAGCGTGCAAATATGCAGACAACGCTTCAATACAGCGTCTAACAATAGAAGCATCCAGATACCGTGGCCAGCTGCCATGTGTCGTTACGTGTGATGGCACGACATGGTTACACATCTCCTCCTCTGCCCCGCGTCCACGCTTGCCGCGTTCCCCCCGACCCCCGGAGGCACAAAAGAGCAAGGTGCCAGTCACACATTCCTCCAGGCTGACGAAGCTGCTCTGGTATGGCCACCGGACCATAGCTCCTCACCCCCCGCTCCTCTGCCCTTCCGCAAGCCCTGCTACATGCCTAAACGCATGGCTAAATACCCAATCCACCCCACCTTCGGCCTCCCCCGGCCCCTCTCATCCTCTGTCCTCCATATCTGAGTGTGTTAAAGGCTGTGAGGGGGGCTTGGTGTGGTGTTGGTATGTGGTGTGTGTGGAGATGGTTGAAGGTATCTGGCGTTCACACCCAGCCAAGGGTGGATTACTGAACGCCGACACAACGCTGGCACCAAATATTTATGCGACTTAAGTCTTTGTTTTAATGGGAGAGATTATTCCGGATTATTTTCGTCTGTAAGTAAAATAAATATTTGCAGACACGTTTTTGGAGCGTGCTGTATTTGTAGACCCACGAGGCTCGAGTGGACGTCCACCGAAATAACTCGAAGATATTTCCATCCGCTGGTTTTTTCTGTACCCAATGATTCAGTCTGAGGCTTTTTCTGGGTGAGAGAAAAGACGATGTTTGAAGAGTGATGCCACATCCCTGTGTTAATAATAATAATAATACATTGTATTTATATTGCACTTTATATTTAAGCAATCTCCGAGTGATTTTTATTCCATAGCCCCCTTCCCCTCTCCCTCAAAAAGCTTTTGCTTTTTGCCGGGCCATCTTTGTATATAAGAATTTGTTCTTAAATGATTCTGCCTGGTTAAATAAAGGTTAAATAAAAATAAATAAAAAAGTGCTACGTGTTGATGAATTACAGCCTGTATTATTCTTGCCGAACCTTTGGCCTCAAACTTCACTACAGTCTGATAAGTATTTGTTTCTCTATGGCTGCTAGCCGTTGCCGTTGGTTACCAGGCTGGGTCCTGGGAGGCCCTAACAGTCTGCCAGATTGGCAGTTGAGGAGCCGGACAAATAACCTTTTTTTTTTTTTTTTTTTTTTTTTTACGTGAACGTGTTGAAGAATGTGTGCTAAATCCAGAGAAGGTTCTGGAAGTTAAGCAAACAAAGGTTGTTGACGCAGACCTCTTGAGTTCCCAGATTCTTTCCATCATACTCGGTACAGTTAAGAGACGGCTTGGTTCAATAAGCCCTCGCTCCTAGTGAAATTGAGTGTGAGTAAAATAGAGTGAAATAAAGAAAGATAAATAATGAAGGAGAAAGAGAGAGACAGACACAGACAGACACAGACAGACAGACACAGACACAGACAGACACAGACAGACACACAGACAGACACAGACAGACACAGACAGACACAGACAGACACAGAGAGACACAGAGAGACACAGAGAGACACAGAGAGACACAGAGAGACAGACAGACACAGACAGACACAGACAGACACAGACAGAGATATGGAGGGGAGTAGTAGTTCCTGTGTAGGAGTGGGCAGCTGTGATGCAGCCGGGGTCTCCAGTGTTTCCCTGTCCTGAGGGGGACTGCAGGGAGTGTCTGGGGTCACGGAACAGCTACATTCCAGACTCCTCTGTTCAGATGCTGGGAGAGAGCTCAATGGTACACCCCCCCTCCCCACCCTCTCTCTCCCCCATCCAACCCCCCAGCCTCACGTCTCTGGAGCCTGTCACAAGCAGGGGGCTCTGGCAGAACCGCCGACAGCTAATTGAAGCGTGTAGCGTCTGGACCTGGCCTGGGACAGCATGTTTTCAAAGCTTCCTTGTGCGTCGCATTAGTGTCACTTACCATGCAGGCTAGGCTAGTCACGGGGGACCTGTGTGTTTGTGTGTTCTCTCTCTCTCTCTCTCTCTCTCTCTCTCTCTCTCTCTCTCTCTCTCTCTCTCTCTCTCTCTCTCTCTCTCTCTCTCTCTCTCTCTCTCTCTCTCTCTCTCTCTCTCTCTCTCTCTCTCTCTCTCTCTCTCTGTGTTCCTATCCTTGACATGAGGTGTAACACGGTCTGGTCATAGTCATGTCTTCTTAGTTGAGTTAGAAGGGTGACTACGCCACAATGAGCCTCTCAGGCTTTGAACATATCTTACCGTCCGTTGTCTCGAATGAGATGATGACAACGCTCGATAAACTGGAAGCGGGCTTACTCGTGAGGTTGACATTTTGATCACGTTACAGTTTCTCCCTCTCGTGTGTTGCGGCCTTTATTTCCTTTTTCCTCCTTGATCCCAGCCCACATCAGACGAAACCAGAACTGGACCCAGGCCGATGCTTATTGACGCAAACCCTCGACAGGGCCGGAGGAACTTGAAAGGAGACGCTGACCATGACAGGGAGAACGTGAAAGCTGTGGTGCGCTCTCCGGCCATCAGAACCTTGCGGCGGGAGGTCAATAACAGTGTTCTCTCTAAAGCCTGCGGTTAGAGTGAGGCGTTGAGCACCCGCTGGACACCGGGCCAGGCTGTCCTCCCCTCAGTCACCGCTTCTGAAACGACGTTCCCCCTCCTATACAATCACAGCTAGGCAGGCTGCAGGCCTGGCATCGTCCGCGCCCGCAGCCCTGTGCCCGGAAACCCTGTACCGTGGCAGACACACAGCCCCTCTCTGCACTCCCCAGAACACAACCAGCAAACCTAATTATCCCTGCCTCTGCCCTCCCCGCCGCAGCACCCAGCAGCTCTCCTCCTCTCTCCTCCTGCTTGTCTCTCTGCCGCTGCGCGAGGGCTCTCCTGCTCCTGAGTGTGTGTGTGTGTGTGGCGGGGGGGGGGGGGGGGGCGGGACACACACACAGATGGGGTAAACCCTTTGCCAATTTGTGGATTCAACGAGGTGTTTTTGTCCCAAAGTGAAGCTCGGGCGCGCGTTTGAGCCGGCATGTTTGGCTGGGAGGGGACCAGAGATGGGAGGTGTGTGGATGAAGCCTTGCAGATGAGGCCTCGTTTCCTGCCAGCCTGCTGCAGATAAGCCGGCTAGAGAGAAGAGCGGGTCCATGCGACGCTAGGCAGTGCGCATAGCGCTCGGGAGCTAACGTGTGTGAACTATTTTGTTTTTGTTATCGTATTGTATTGTGTGCGCAAGTGCATAAGTGCGTGTGTGTTGTGCTGCGCGCACGCGTGTTTTTTGTGAACGAAAGTTGTGCTAGCGGCAGCACTGCAGCACAGCACAGGACAGGACAATTTGCTGTGGACCTGAACTGGGTCAGCTAGCTCCAGTAGAGAGCTTCCACTCTCCCTTCTGAGGAGAGTCCGAGACAGACCCACCCACACACAGCAGACCTCTCCCAGATCAGGCCTTCAGGACCAGGACACATGCACTCAGCTATCCCCCTTTATCAGGCTACACGGTAAGTCTTGTTTGCTAGGCTAAATATCTTGTTTCAGAGCTATTGAATAACCCTATAGGTTTTTCTCAATTGGGTCTTGATGCCTCATACAGTGCTGCTGGTGAATCGGATGGTTGCATTCCTCAAATAGGGATAGTGTAGTGTTACCTACAGGAAAAAAGCAGTGAATGGGATTCATATCCGTGCTCTTTGACTACTTGTTAACTATCCTTAACTTTTTTTCTCCCCGAGCGTCGAAGTGGCTGTTGTGGTTGGCAAGCTGTAGCACTGCACGTCCCCTCGATCCGGCGAGCCGCACTGATTCGGTTAGTGGCAAGTCTCTCCCCCATCAAAGAGCTGTCTTGGAACTGGTCTCTCTCTCTCTAATGGGACTGCGGGCGTCCCACTCATTACGCCGCTCTCTCCCACTCAAAAGTGAGCGGGAGAGACGGAGGATGCTGGTGTGTCTCCGAGGCGTTCCGCGCGGCGGGATACGGCGAGAGCCGTGCTGTCACCGTTCTCCTTTTTGCGGGTTTTGAGACGCGAGGCGGCGAGGAAGCCTGCGTCTCCTCATCGCCTGTCGCTCTTGTCATGCCTAACGTGTGTGTGTGTGTTCGTGTCTGGCGTGGGTGGGCGTGGGTGTGCGTGTGTGTGTGCTCGAGTCGGCTTTGCGTGTGTGTGTGTGTTTATGTCTGTCATGTGTGTGTTTGTGTGTTCATGTCTCTGTCGTGTGTGTTCATGTGTGCTTTGTTTGTTTCTGTGTGTGTGTGTGCGCTGCGCGCGATATGACAGGGTAGGATTCCAAAGCAATTACACAGACCAATTTCCCGTCACCATGAAAGCACTTGGTGGGTAAAGGGGGATTTTGCGTTGGTGCTTCTATGGTGGTCTTTGTTTTGACGTCAGTTACATTGTTCCGGTTAGCTCAGGTTGGTTCAGGTGTTTTCCTGTTCGAGAGCGACCACTAATCTCCTTTGTTTGCTTTGAGAGCACAGGTAGTGAGTTTTCCACGGCGTTCCGTCAACTCTCAAATACCCCAGGATTTGCATAAATGAGCTTAATGCTCATTCACAGGATTCATTGTGTATGGAATCAGGAATGCCCCCTCGGTTCCTCTCGTCAGACTATCCAAAACTGAGTCATTTTAGTTTTGTCATGCAAAGCCGAAATAGAATGTCCGGCGCTGGCCTAATACCTCAAATGATTCATGATCCATTTGATGTGCTGTCTTGTTCACCATCTCTCTCTCTTTCTCTTTCTCTCTTTCTCTCTCTCTTTTTCTCTCTCTCTCTTTTTCTCTCTCCCTTTTTCTCTCTCTTTTTCTCTCTCTTTTTCTCTCTTTTTTCTCTCTCTCTCTCTCTCGCTCTCGCTCTTGCTCTCTCTCGCTCTCTTTCTCTTTTTCTCTTTTTCTCTCTCTCGCTCTCTCTCTCTCTCTCTCTCTCTCTCTCTCTCTCTCTCTTCTCTCTCCTCTCTCTCTCTCTCTCTCTCTCTCTCTCTCTTCCTCCAGTCACATGTCTGGAAGCTTCTGGTAGAGCTGTTGAGTGGAGGCTGCCAACAGAAACGGATTAAGCTGTTTGCCTCAAATGACGAGCTAGCTCTCCTCTGCTGCAGCATACTGCTAGCAACAATATACTGTTAGCCTTCCCAGGGCTCTCTTCTGGGTTTTCATTTTGGCTGTTGGACAGGTACTAAACCTTCTGGCAGGATCCAGTCTCTCAGTGTGGGAGAGATGCGAGCACCTTGTCACCATATGGGGGCTGGAATTCCACTCAAGTGTTCACTAATCTCCACAACATGAGGAATTTGGAGTCCTTGTTTAGTTTTTTTTTTGCGGCAAAAAATAGCAATCTGCCTACCATGTGACTTAAGGGTTTGGCACGAGGAGGTGATGCAGCAGTTTGGGCTCAGCTCAAGTTTGAAGGGGTCATGGATGAGAAGAGTGTGTGTGTGTGTGTATGTTTGTCTTACTCTGAGGTCAATAGGGAGTGGAGCACTTCCTCTGTGGAGAGAAGTAGGGTGTAGCCATCACATCCTGGGAAGGGAAGAGTTAACCACAGGGCGACTGGGAAGTCAGTGAACGAGCTACTAAATGGCTGCTGTCAGTTCAAGGCTGCCTGCTTGGCATTTTAGATGACGTTTGCTGGCCTCGCTTTTGTTCTTAGTCACTGATCTTCGTCAACAATGAAGTCTTTTTGGAACAAGCACACTCCAGGAAAAACAGTTGTTCAAACATGAATGCGTTATCTTTTGGGATTAGTAGTTTAATTATCAAATTCCAACAACCATGTACTTACCCTAAGGATGTGCTGTTCTGGCTTTTGTCGCTACAGAACGGAGTTTGATTCCAGTTGTCTTTGAAACTATTCCGTTTCAAGAATGCTTCTTCAAGCAATTGGAACTTATTCCTCCTTTTAAGGGGTCGGCTAAAAGCTATAAAGATAACCCTTGTTTATATTACCATCCTATATTAACTGATTAAGTTATTGTTGGTCTGACTGGGCTTTATGCTGGCTGAGATGTTTCGTGTTGGGGGGCAGTTGTCTTCATGTGGCGTGGCTATATGCCCACACTGCAGTGTATGGGGTCAATGTGTTTTCCAGGGAGGGGAACATTTTTGTGGGGTTTTTCGACAAATTCCCCCCCACCCACACACAATCATTCCCTGGGATCTTTCTCCCCCTTCAGTTGCATTCCAGAGGTTTGAGCCCAGTCTTTAAATATCAGCCACGCCATGTCTGTTTACTAAAACGCATCCTTCGCCGGCTGAAATAGCAGCGTTTTCATCATTTTCAGATATTGTCTGGCTCGTTTCCTAAGACCAACGGACTAATGGCCTGCAATATGTCCTAGTCTCCTTCCTAGTGTTTCCTACCTCGCCGAGCCGTTTACCCAGGCCCCATCGAGGCTGAACAACAATCGGCCTCATCTGAAATATCCAGCATGACCGGGGCATTCCACCACGCATCGGATCTGTCCAGAGCAGTTTTGTGGTTTAGAGTCTCCACCAATAAACAAAACCCGTGGACTCTGGGAATACAAGACTAGATTGAGCCTGTCCGCTCTGGCTCCTTGTGTGATTGGCCCGGTGCCCTCGTGCCGTCCTGCTAAGCGTCGGCGGGCACGCGAAGTCTCCGCCGGCGTCAGTGGGCCTCTTTATTCCCGTCCTAATGGAATAACGGGGCGTACGGAAGCCTGGGTTGGAAGTGAAACAATCAATGGTTGTCATTTCCATTTGATTACATGGCAGAGGCATGCGTTCTGATCGGTGCCTGTTATCATCCGGTGGTTGGGGGGGGGAGTTTAGAGCTTGGTTTTCATTTTATCGGGGGGCCCCCCATCTAGCTTGGAGATGCTCTAAAGTGATTGCAGTGAATACTGGAATTGCTCGGGCCTGCGAGGAAGGGGGACTGCCCCCCCTCTCCCCGGTCCACTTCCTGCTTCAGCATCCACACTAATCCTGTTTCAGCAACAGCCTGTGCGCCTTGTTTTCTTCCCCGGCATCCGTGATGATGTCAGATGTTGTGTCGGCGATCAGAGACGCGGCTCGGCGAATGGTAATGCTGAGAAACAAGTCTGTCGTTCAGCTCGAGGATGATTGAAGGAGAGAAATGATTTCCTCCCCATGTTCCTTCCTAGCTATTACTGGAGGCTGAAGGGCATAATTGTCATATCTGTCCAGTAGGACCAGCACCGAGCAAAGGTGTCCCAACAGCTGAAGCAAGTGAGATTGCAGTTTTTCTACAAACACCTCTGTGTAGCACTGACCTCCCCATATTGTGGTCCCCATGCCTGCTGATGCGTGGAGGGAGAGGGGAACGGCGAGCTGGGAGAAGGCAGGACGTGAGTCCGAGCCCTGCTGTGTGCTCTGCTGTCTCGTACAGGACCCTCTCCTAGCTTGGTCACCAGCACACTGCCTCTTTGTGCCTTCTGTTTCTCTGTGAGAACGGCTGACGAGGACGTTTTCGGGAAACGGACGTTGACAGCTTCTCTCTCGAACCCGTCGAGCAAACAAAGCAGTCTGAAGTTGCATTCCGTTTCCCAGCAAAACCTCTCTTGAGCGTGACTGCTCAGACTAGTGTTCAGTACCAACCTCCCACAAGTCTTTTGTTGTAAATCCGACCCTCTTTCACGACCAGGTTCGGTTGGTCTGTGAGTAATAGGACGCAGCAAAGTGTGTTCCTGGTCTGAATAGTACACATCATGTCATGGATTAGAAGTGTTAATGCGTAGCTGGTCCAGGCTGGTGCGTGTGTGTGTGTGTTTGCACGTGTGTGTTTGCGTGCGCGTGTGAATCCAACACACTAGTCTTCTCTCTCTCTCTCTCTCTCTCTCTCTCTCTCTCTCTCTCTCTCTCTCTCTCTCTCTCTCTCTCTCTCTCTCTCTCTCTCTCTCTCTCTCTCTCTCTCTCTCTCTCTCTCTCTCTCTCTCTCTCTCTCTATCTCTCTCAACCCAACCCAACCCAACCCATTATTTTATTTTTTTTGTATTTTTTTATTTTTGTGTGTGATTAATTGTGTTAATTGTAAAATATGATTTGTAATCTGAATAATAATAATGTCTTGTGTGTATGGTGTGAAATGTGATGTCGTAAATTGTATTGTCACATGATAGATTGTAGGACCCCAGGAAGAATAGCTTTCAGCTTATGCTGAAGCTAATGGGGATCCAAATAAAAACAAACAAACAAACAAACTCAGACAAGGTTAACCAGGAAACTCTCTGCTGTTTGTGGTGTTTGCAGGATGTAGCCTGGGGCGGTGTGCTGTAGCTCGGCTGTTTCCCCTCAACTTTCCTGCCAGTGTGGGTTCAGACAGAACGAAGAGTATGGATTTTGACAGTTTGGTTTCGGACAGCCAGTATGGGTTTAGACAGTATGTGTCCAGACAGCATGGGTGGGGCTGCATTCCTTGCAGGGCAGACACCAGGAAGGCGAGAGAGCTCCTGGTGGTTTCCTTTCCATTCTAGAAACCTCCGTGCGAGCCAATTGCATTGTTCAGAGCTCTCTTCCACAAGCTCCAAAGCACTTTGAAACATTCCAATTATGGCAGGTTAAGGTCTTTATCTTTCACACCCCATTGACCTGTGTTTTTATATCCGGCACTAAGTGGGGGGGGTTTTCGGAGGCATTTCTAGTCACCGCCCAGACGCCTGCATCTATGGTCAGATGAGGTGAGTCCACCAGTGAGGCAGATGTGAAGCTTGGAACGTGCCCGTGTTTGGGCCAGCCCACAGGGCCACAGGTGAGGAGGACACTAAACTGATTTGCCAGCTGCTGGCCGACCACCGTGAAGAACACCCCCCCCTCACCCCCCACCCTCGGTCTAGGAATTGTGGGTAATTAGACTCGGCGGACCCTGGCGCACTGCAGACATCTCTGTCTAGAAGGGGGAGACTCGAACACAAACTCTCCACTGTTCCCTCACTGTCCTCCGAGGGAGGGAGGGAGGGAGGGAGGGAGAGGGAGAGGGAGAGGGAGAGGGAGAGGGAGAGGGGAGAGGGAGAGGTAGAGGGAGAGAGACACACAGAGACACACAGAGACACACAGAGACACACAGAGACACACAGAGACACACCCGTGTCTTGGAGCCAGTCTTCCAGCGCCCTCCCCGCCTCCCTCGCCAGTAAGGAGGGAGGCGTCGAGCCCTCTGTTCACTCAGGCGGCGGATGATGATGACCGCTATTTTCCTCCTAATCACCCCTTAGCTCACACTCCGAAGCGCTAACTGCCCCCGCCAGCAGGCCTCTTTGAGCCTCAGGAGGTAATGGCTAAACCAGAGCATGGCTATACTGCCACAGAAACACACCCAGCTGGGGACGTGTAACGGTCGCTCTTCGAGGATTTGAGAGAGCGAGAGAGAGGCAGAGAGAGAGAGGCGGAGAGAGGGAGAGAGGGAGGGAGAGAGGGAGATCACAGTAGAGCCTGGACAATATCCACCCGACCTTTGACCCGTCTGTAACAGGACAGTTGGGAAGATCCATGTCGTTCCTCCTTTTTTCGAATGGTTATTTTAGGCCATGTTCCTGTTTTCTGGGCTACTGCGGCCCATTATGCCTGCTTCGGCATTTCGTGTTGCGAAAAGAATCCTCCGGACTCCGGCCAAAGCAGTAGCTGGAGGAGGAGAGCGGGTGATTTAGAGGTGGAGGAGGGAGACGAGGCAGAGGGAGGGATGATTTTAGAGGGGGAGGAATGTTTTGGAGGCAGAGGAGGAAAAGGAAGATGGAGATGAGGAGGACGAGGAGGGGGATGAGGAGGAGGAGGAGGGGGTGTTTTGGTTCTCAGGGCTTGCTGCAGCTGGTTGTGTGTAGGAGGTGAAATGGAGCAGCGCTATTGGAGGGGAGCTTCACCACTCACAGAGAGGGGATGATCCATATTTCATTGACATCAACACTACCAGCCATCTCCACCCCTCCTCCCCCCTCCCCCCTCCCCTCCTCCCCACCCCGCTGCCCAACTCCAGCCACCTGCAGAGTACCACCCCACACAGCCAGGGCATGAATAGTGCATGGCTCTGGAATAATATTTCAAGTAGTGCATGTCCAAACGTGATGGAGAGGCTTTCTTATTTACCAAGGCCCACGGGGGCTCTTCAGAGCTGGAGAACGGCTCTATTAGACATCCAAATTCAAAGGCAAAAAACCCTCCGGTTCACTCAAGCAGGCCGGCCTGCACCTCTTCCATCCTGCCTCAGCCAAAAGGATTTATGCAGCATTTATAATATATACTCGTTTGAGCACTATCACTACCATGGCATTTAAAATTCACTTTTTTGCTATGATTTCAAATGATCAAACAAATGTGTGTTTGGTATAAAAACCGCAGTAGTGTAAGCCAAGGGTTCAAAGACTGCATTTCTTTTTTCAACTCTGGCACATTCTCAAAGTTCTACTTTGGTAATTCTCAGAGCTGGAAGTCTCAGCACACAGAGAGCAAGCCACAGACTGCTGTGGCTTCTTTAGATATTCATGGAGAGCTTTGAGCAGAAGTTTAAAAGACCACCTCACATTTGACGAGAATCCTTCAACTATTGTCCTTTTTCTTGGCTTATTATTCCAACAGTCGACGTCCCTTGATTGTGTTGGCTATTACTGTATGTCTCGAGTGCCATTAATGGCTGATTAAGAACAGTGACACAATTCCTTCTGACGGAATCCAGTGGCACTTGTGTTTTGAAATGAAAAGCAGCTCTACTCACCATATAAGTAGCTACTGTTCCTCTCTCAAGCTAAATAAATTGAGGCAGAACACAATATAGTTGTTAGCTCTGCTCTCCCTCTTTACTACTCTCTCACTCTCTCTTTCAATCCCTCTTGCTCTTTCTTCCTCCCTTTCTCTGTCTCCCTCTCTTTCATTCCCTATTCCTCCCTTTGTCTATTGTTTGCAGCCTACCACTCCTGAGCAGTGCTCCGACGCCGCGAGTTCAGTCACAGCCTGGTGTTTTCACGGGCGGACCGAGAGATGAAAGGGACTGGTATATGGAGTGATTCTGAGTGAAACAGAGGTCGTGCCCTCCGAACGACCCCTGAGAGAAGCCTCCACCACGACAGTAGGGGGTCAGAAGCCTCCGGAAATGTCCAGACGACCGTAGACGCCACCAGACATGTAGCACAATGAAGTCTGGTGTTTTCTTTGCGGCGTGGCCGGTGAGCACAGACTCCGACCACAAAAACACCGTTAGAACTTTGCACTTGGGATCCTTGGCCTTCTGCAGCACTTTCTCAATGCACCGTGTGCACATAGTACGAATGTTTTTGTACTTGGTACATCGTTTTGTATGAAAGCGTCTGCTAAATGAACGCCGTGTAAAAGTAATGCGAGTCTTTCTCTGAAGAAAGTGTGGCCTCGGCGGATGACGTACGACCCTGTATCATTATGTGTCTCTTGGTTTCATCTGGTTTCTGTGTGAACCCGGTCACACGGAGTGGTTTTACATCCAGTTAGAATCGCCCAGGCGTCTCCTCTCTCCTGCAGACGTCTGAAGGGGTTGTACGGGGAGCAGATTAGCGCGTCTGGTTGCCATTCCCTGTTTCTACTGTGCTGCACGAGGCTTTGACTAACGCACACATGGAAATGCTCAGCCTGTCTGTCGGTCGCTCCATGCGGCCCAGAACGAGAGGGCGTCCCGTTGACCCGGCGTGGGTTTAAGTCCGAAGGTATTCACGCACACGCTATTCTGACATGGTCCGCTGGTTCTCGGTCCAACCTTCAGAAAGCCCTCAAGAACAGAGCAGAGAGGAATATCACATTTCTTTCATTCATTCAGAAAGAAGAATAAATAAAAAACGCTGGCCTGTAGCGGCGAGGTCCTGATAGATTTATCTATGTGCTCAATAGCTCTGTTATGAGACACAGATATATCCAGGCTCCGTGCTTCTCCCCCGAGAGCTGAAGGTTGGCTGTAAATCCTGTAGGATGTCTGGAGGAGCCCGGTGCGTTCTGGCTAGTTCCGACGCCAGACAGCGGCACTCACACGCCCGCTGCAATTCAAGGAGCCGCTGGCATGCTAGCCTGTTAGCGCTAGCCGGCGGGAAGACGAACGGTGTTTGGCCGACGGTGAACGATGGCGAAAGGTAGATGGTGTCATCGTGATGGATGCCACCGCTGTGTGCTGAGTTAAGACAGGGAGAAATATGTCTGTGTCTTGCAGACGTTCTCCCCCCTCAACCCAACCTACAACCCCCCCCCCCCCCCCCCCCATTCCACCAGTTCCACATCCCAACTCCCCTCCCTCGCCTCCCCCTCTCCCTCCCTGGGGATGTAAGCTTTCAGTCTTTCAGTGCTAATGCCTGGGGGTGGGGGTGGGGGTGGGGAGGGGGGGGTGGTGCTATTAGCTCTGCACTGTATCAGCCCCAGGGTCTAATGTTCCTCACTCGCTGGGGGGTGGGGGGGGGCTCCATTCCTCATCACTTGTTCCTCACAAATTCCATGAAATGGGATATCCTGTCGTAGAGAGAGAGAGAGAGAGAGCGGAGATGGAGAGAGGTGCAGAGAGAGAGGGAGGGAGGCAAAGAGAGAGGAAGAGAGGGAGAGATGGAAAGAGAGCGGGAGAAAGCGAGAGGGTGTGGAGAGAGAGATAGAGAGAGAGGGTGGGGAGAGAGCAGTAGAGGGAGAGAGGGGGAGAGATGGCGAGAGAGAGAGAGACATAGAGAGACAAAGAGAGACAGACAGAGAGAGAGGGTGAGGGGGGGGCCGTGGCTGGACAATGAGTGGCGCGAGGCTAATGGCCTTGCAGGAAGTGGAACACATGTCCTCTTTCCCCCCCCCCCCCCACGGAGCTGTCAGACCTCACGTGAACCCAGCATCCTGCCAAAGCTATCCTCCCGTCCTCCCCTCCACCCCCAGCCCCAAGCACCGCTCCCCTGTCAGAGAACCATGGAGCCAGTCCAGCCCCAGAGGTAAAGCATACCATCAGCTTACAGTGAGCCCCGCCCCTCCCTGATCCCCCTTCTTCTTCCTCCCCCCCCCAGACCCCCCCCACCCCCCACGTGTTGGCCCGGCCGCCTGCTACCGCCGATCTCTCTCCAGCGGCGAATTCCTCCACTCGCTCTGGGCCGCGCCCGCTAACTTAACAAACAACCCCTCAGCGAGCGCCGACTCCTCCCACTGGGCCCCCGAGAGGTCCCCGTCGATGCACCCTGGTGGACTCCTGTTTTGTTTGGATTTCCTGCATGGCTCCTCCCAGCCCTCCCCTCAGAGGAGCTGACAAGGGGGTCGTCCTACTCATGGTTAGCCAGTGTTCTGACCGAGTTCCTCCCTTGGATCTGTATTTATTTTGCAGACTATGAAGTGTGAGGAATCCTTGAAAGTGTGTGTGTGTGTGTGTGTGTGTGTACGCTGTGTATAATTGGTGCCATATGTGAGAAATTACTCAAGGTTTTCAAAACAACTCCCAGCCAAATTAATCAGAATATCAACCTCCTGCATATCAGATTGTCTGAGGCCTCGGTGCAGCGTTTCTTTCCTCTTGTAGTTTCGCCGCTGCGGGGAACCAAAACGGATCGAGTGACTCAAATCTGACTGGCGTCAGAATTGCGCTTGTTTTCTCGCGTCGGTGTGGACGGAGGGAGGGGGGGGCCAGGAACGAGGGGGAGGAGATGGGAGGGAACGGGAAGAGAAAGAGAGGGGGAGGAGAGCGAGAGGAGAAGAAGGGGGGAAAGGGGGAGAGGAGAGAGAAAGAGGTGGAGAGGAGAGAAAGGACGAGAGAGGGAGAGAGAGACTAGATTAGGGAGGTTGGGGGGGGGTGAATATGTGCGGTGGCCTTTGAGCGGAAAGCCCATCAGTCTGTCCAGTCAGCCAAGTTTGATCCACACTCCGGGATTAAGCACAACAGAACAAAAAGGAAAGGGGGGGTGGGGTGGGGGGGCGCAAGAGGAAAGGACTTCTGGGAAGGGGTGAGAGAAGCAGAGGACACAGCTCTGTGAAACCAGGAGGCCATGCGTGAGTGAGACGAGCGATGGGGAGGCGTGGAGGAGGGGGGAGAGAACAGAGGGAGGGGGGGAGGAGGAGAGAAGTGGTAGAGAGAGAGGGAGGAGATAGAGGGGGGGGGGGAGAAACACCAGATTTGGCTCGGGATCACTCGCTAGAGGAAGGTAGATTAAAGTACCATCATGCCCGGCTGTGTCGTCAGGGTTTTGGCCCCTCTCCTCTGTAGTGTTGGTTTTGTGTGTGTGTGTGTTA
>NW_026911357.1:12500-39114 GCF_963692335.1 Osmerus eperlanus | reverse complement strand
GTTGCGGCACACCATTCTGCTCCAGAGTAAAACACGTGCTAGTGAATCCAGGATTTTTTGGGGGGGGGGCGGGGTTTTGGATTGAGAGAGAGGACTGGTTAGTAGTATGGTCAACAGAGTTATGATTCAGTTTAGGTTAGGATTTCCATTTTCCTACTGTTGCCTGGAGGAACCTTGAGGTGATAATGAAGGATGTAGGTGGGTGTGTTGATCAGATACTCTCAATAACTGTTGAGTTATGGTTTATCAAAGCACTGCAGAGACTGCCTCTACCTATCTGCATGAGGTGTGGCTTCTCTCCATCTCCCTCCATCTCCTCTCCATCTCCTCTCCCCTCCATCTCCTCTCCATCTCCTCTCCCCTCCATCTCCTCTCCTCTCCATCTCCTCTCCATCTCCTCTCCATCTCCTCTCCATCTCCCCTCCATCTCCTCTCCCCTCCATCTCCTCTCCTCCCTCTCTCCCCCATCTGCTCTCTCCCCTCCATCTCTCTCCTCTCCATCTCCTCTCCTCCCCTCCATCTCCTCTCCTCTCCATCTCCTCTCCTCCCTCCATCTCCTCTCCCCTCCATCTGCTCTCCCCTCCATCTCCTCTCCTCTCCATCTCCTCTCCTCCCCTCCATCTCCTCTCCTCTCCATCTCCTCTCCTCCCCTCCATCTCCTCTCCCCTCCATCTCCTCTCCCCTCCATCTCCTCTCCATCTCCTCTCCTCCATCTCCTCTCCATCTCCTCCTCTCCTCTCCCCTCCATCTCCTCTCCCCTCCCCTCCATATCCTCTCCATCTCCTCCTCTCCATCTCCTCTCCATCTCCTCCTCTCCACCTCATCTCCTCTCCATCTCATCTCATCTCCTCTCCATCTCCTCTCCCCTCTATCTCCCCTCCACCTCCTCCTCTCCCCTCCACCTCCATCTCCTCCTCTCCTCTCCCCTCCACCTCCATCTCCATCTCCTCTCCACCTGTTCCCTCCAGGGTTTCCCGCAGCACTTTGCTGTTAAGGCGGCCGACTTAGCAACACAGGCCTGCAGCCTCAACTACGTTGTAAAAAAAAAATACAAATAATAATTAATTAAAAAAATAAATATTTTTTTTAATTAGCGATGTTCGCCGTGTTTCCGCCAGCTTTCTGCGCCAGTTTTCTCCCTTTCATTCCAACGGCAGTCTCCCTTCTCTAGAGAACTTCATTTTTGGAGGAGAACCCCCCCCCCCCGGTCCATCAGCAAATCTCACCCTACCACCTTGACTAACACATTTTCTGCGGGAAACCCTGCCCTCCATCTCTCTCTTCTCCATCCCTCGGTAGAGTACCAGTCGTCAGGATTGTCAGTAAGTAATCTGTTCTGAGACAGAGAACAGAGTGGTGAGGCTTGTCCCCCTATAGGGACAAGAGACCACATCATCTATCATGTCCACAGACAACTGATCTGTTTTATTCTCCACTAACCTGCAGAGATTTGATCTCAGCCGTTAGTGAGTGGATGTCTATGTGTGTTTGTCCACCGAATATCCCTTACATATTTTAGAATGTGCATGTGTGCTAGAAAGCCTTGGCATTCTAAAGCAGATGATTCTAATTAGCAATGACAGAGTGGAACACGGAATGTTAGCGAGCGTCCGTTGAACTCTCGCTAAGGCATCACAATTACATCACATGTTCTCATTATTATTTCAAACGATGCCACCAACTAACGAGCAAGCGCGATTACAGCGACACTGTTACAACCAGCCCTGTGAGTCTCGGTAGGTACCAGGAGGGAGTCGGGGAGAATTCCACGAGAATGTTTACAGGTCTGATAAAGCAGAGAACGGCTCAATCTGTCACAACTAATAACAATGCAGAGTAAGACAGATAGAGGGAGGAGAGAGAGGTGGAGAGTGACTGTCAGAGAGAAGGAAAATGGCTGCGAAAACGATTTCATTTTCATTTTGCATCAATTTACATGATTAAAAGCCATCTGGAGACTTCTTTTGTGGAATTGCTTGGTGGTCATGGTCAGATTTAATCAGCTCCAGCTCATCTTTATAACCATCATATTTCCATGTTGCATTGTTTATACACACGTCATTATGCTGCTGTTTACAAGGACAGTTCCCCCCCTAAAATTAGACATGTTTTTCCTCTTGATTTATTTATCCATTCAGATTGTTTTGGTGTGAGTTGCCAAGGTTTGGAGATATTGGAGCAGAATGAAACACTCATGTCTCACGTCTGTCAATGCTCCCGATCGTCCATAGACCTTGATGTGAGCAGTTTCTTGAAGGTGCTATTTTCAGACATCCCAGGTCTCCCGGAAGTTCCGGGGGGGGGGGGGGGGCGGGGTGTAACGTGTACGTGCTGGTTGAGGGGGTACATCATGCGTGCTGGTGGGGGGTACATCATGCGTGCTGGTTGAGGGGGTACATCATGCGTGCTGGTTGAGGGGGTACATCATGCGTGCTGGTTGAGGGGGTACATCATGCGTGCTGGTTGAGGGGGTACATCATGCGTGCTGGTTGAGGGGGTACATCATGCGTGCTGGTTGAGGGGGTACATCATGCGTGCTGGTTGAGGGGGTACATCATGCGTGCTGGTTGAGGGGGTACATCATGCGTGCTGGTTGAGGGGGTACATCATGCGTGCTGGTTGAGGGGGTACATCATGCGTGCTGGTTGAGGGGGTACATCATGCGTGCTGGTTGAGGGGGTACATCATGCGTGCTGGTTGAGGGGGTACATCATGCGTGCTGGTTGAGGGGGTACATCATGCGTGCTGGTTGAGGGGGTACATCATGCGTGCTGGTTGAGGGGGTACATCATGCGTGCTGGTTGAGGGGGTACATCATGCGTGCTGGTTGAGGGGGTACATCATGCGTGCTGGTTGAGGGGGTACATCATGCGTGCTGGTTGAGGGGGTACATCATGCGTGCTGGTTGAGGGGGTACATCATGCGTGCTGGTTGAGGGGGTACATCATGCGTGCTGGTTGAGGGGGTACATCATGCGTGCTGGTTGAGGGGGTACATCATGCGTGCTGGTTGAGGGGGTACATCATGCGTGCTGGTTGAGGGGGTACATCATGCGTGCTGGTTGAGGGGGTACATCATGCGTGCTGGTTGAGGGGGTACATCATGCGTGCTGGTTGAGGGGGTACATCATGCGTGCTGGTTGAGGGGGTACATCATGCGTGCTGGTTGAGGGGGTACATCATGCGTGCTGGTTGAGGGGGTACATCATGCGTGCTGGTTGAGGGGGTACATCATGCGTGCTGGTTGAGGGGGTACATCATGCGTGCTGGTTGAGGGGGTACATCATGCGTGCTGGTTGAGGGGGTACATCATGCGTGCTGGTTGAGGGGGTACATCATGCGTGCTGGTTGAGGGGGTACATCATGCGTGCTGGTTGAGGGGGTACATCATGCGTGCGGATTGCGTCCGGGGGGCTGGGGGGGGGTTGGGATGTCTGTATTTTCTATGATCAAACTTCAATCCACAACGAGCTTTTTGTCCATGAGTAAATGCCAGATGCAGGATTCCTCTGAGCAGTGATAAGGTTGATCAGGGTGTCATTTGGGAGATGGAAAATGACATAAAACTACATTTCACTATGTTATTAAAAGTAAAACTATTTATGATTATATTGTAATTATAAAGATATCATTGTAAATAAAAACAGAGTTACGGTCATTTTTTCCTAAGTCTGATAGCTTGGGGGGAAGAAGCTGTCTCAGAGCCAATTGGTCTGGGCTTCAATACCGAAGATAAACAGATTTTATGTGACAGAAAAAAGGAGAGGGTTATATATATTATTTTTCAATATTGGTTACAGTCAAGGTGTAACGAACACCACATTTTGTAAGATGAAGAGAGAAAGAGAGAAAGAAAGAGAGAGAAGGAAATTGATGATTTAGTTTCACTGCCAAAAGGCAGTAGGAAAGAAATCATCTAAATTACCAGGAGGCAAGAGAGAAAAAACAAGATGAAAGAAAGAAGAAGAAAAATAGCAACAGAGGGAGGGAGAGAAAGAGACAGTGGGTTGGGAACATAATCAACATTCAGTAAATCAATAGAGCTCACATTCTCCTCAGTCTCTGAAACGTCTTAAATTGAACATGATAAATGTCTACGTGCTCATTAATTATAATGATCATAATTCATTTTCTCAAATAAATGTTTTCATCCCCCTAGGACACCTTTTGTAAGTTCAAAAGTAGATTATTAGCCAGACAAGTTTTAATGAGCTAAATTCCAAAGAGGCAAAGGAGCAGATGTGGATTACCACTAAATCTGTGAGAATTTGTAATGCTCCAATTGTGAGATACCTTTACATTCGAATCATTCAGCAGACGTTTTTATCCAGAGGAAAAAACAAATAGAAACATATAGAAGGAACAGCATCAAATCAGAAGTGAACAGAATTTCGGTGGTCAGATTCAAGGAATGGTCTGTCGTTATGCAGAGTGCAAAGTAATCACATCTCAACTACCAGACAGGGCCACACAATAAAAAGATCTCAACAACCGTGCAACAAACATCTCAACTACAATAGTGAGTCGAACAGAGAAGCATAGAATCTTCCCAACCAGAGGTCTGCAAAGGAGACCGCACACGGTTCAGCTACTTAGACGTGGCTTTGGGAAAATACAAAAAACTGTAAACAAACCTAACTTATTCGATTTTAACGGAAGTCTAAAGAACAACAATACTCGCCACAGAACTTGTGCTGAAACTCAACCCCCACATTCCTTCCTTACCAAGTGCAGTTTAGGCTACAGGAAAACAGCCAGTGTCATTTTCTGAATGTTAGCTACCAACACAGCACAGGTGAATTGCAAAACTCAGACCAAACCAGACCAGACCAAACCAGACCAAACCAGACCAAACCAGACCAAACCAGACCAAGCAGTTAAACGAGGAGAGTTTACACCCCCAACAAGATAAATAGCTTTTATGACAAACACTGTGCGGATTAATGGATGATGTCACCGGGGAACCATTCTTCTCTCTCTGAGCAAGCGCTGAGAGGTCTGAAGGTCTACTCTCTCCTTCGTCTGAGCTAAAAACAGAGAAAACCCAGCTCAGGTGCCATCTGCTGAGAGCAAGAAATGGAACGCAGAGCTGGAGCCAGTTCCGGAACACTCCTGATAGTTATTAAACTGAGCGTTTCGGAGTGTTCTAGAACTCTAAGATGTAGAATTCTATGTGAAGTGTTCCGGCTGCAATGTTCTAGAGATTGCTTGGCCTTCATATCTCCAGATAAAATCTTCTCTAGAAGATTCATGTCGCTCATAAGGAACCAGCAATTCAGAAGATGCAAGGTTGGGAAAGAGGGGTAGTTGGAAAAGATTCAGTTAAGACTTTATTGTTTGTATAAGTTTCAAAGGGCTATACTGAATAATTAATAAGAACTGACAGGGTGTAGCACACAGCAGGGGGAGATTATGTGATAAACAGGATCACACATGCAACATACCCCAGTCACTACATGTTGATGTTTGTGTACATTCGTACATTCAAAGATAAATTGAATATTGCTTTGAATAGTATTAACTGTCAGTGTGAGATAAAACAGTGCATGAATATTCACATGGGGAAAGATATGCATGATACATATTTACTCCAAAACTAACTTATATCTTCTTCTTCTTCTAAGAGATGCATGCAGCTGAGACACACACAAGTGCACATACACACCACACACACATACAAACCACATACACACCACACACACATACAAACCACATACACACCACATACACATACAAACCACATACACACCACACATATACACACCACACACACTAATCCTTCCACTTCTCACCCCCTCAAACTTTTCTGTCGGTTGATCTTAGAAGCTGTTTGTCTGTCACTGTTCACCTCTCTGAATCTCTCTGTCTTTCTCACTCCATAAGTCACTATCCCCCTTGCGCTCTAACTGAGATGTGATTCCCTTGAAATCTACTCTCTCCTCCTTCGTGTCTCTCTCTCTCTCTTCATCCATAAACCCTGCACAGCCTCCCCTCCTCAACTTTCTCCACTGGGAAACGGCTCTGCCCCTGGGCAAGACTACAGCCCTCCCCTGCCCCGGTCCTGTTGCCCTGGGGGTGTCCTGCAGGATGGCAGGAGTGACAAGCCTGTGCAGACAACTCAAATTAAACCGATAGAGATGAGTTTATAGGAAACATTCTGCCCTAACTATTAAACTCAGGAAACACAAAGGGGAGGAGGAGCAGTGAGAGTTGAGGGAGGCCCGTGGTTGTCGTGTGAGAGGTGGGAGGGAGGTGATGGATAGTGTTGGGAAAGTGAGAGGACGTAGGGAGGGACACAGGGTCACTGGCCACGTCTAGCTAGGGAGTGTACTCCCCGTTCGACTAGCAGGTGTGTGTGTGTGTCTGTCTGTCTGTGTTTTTGACTGTGTGTGTCTGTGTGTGTCTGTGTGTGTGAAGCAGTTTAGACATTGTTTAATACTGGGTGAAGCTCCCACAGGTTAATCCAGCACCAACCGGTGATCAGTCAAAACAAAGCCAGACAGGCTGGACAGAGTGGGTAGAGGTGAGTGTGTGTGTGTGTTTGTGTGTGTGGGGGGGTAAGGTACGGAAAGGTAGGGGGAGGAGAGACAGTAAATAGAAGAGGAGAGAGGAGCGTGTCCATGTAAAGAATTGAGTGAAAGAGTGTCATTGTCTGATGCACTTGAAATATGTTTGTCATTGTGTATGTAGGCATCTTCATAACTGAGTACATTTCTGATGACTGTTCCCATGTGTGTGTGTGTATGTGTGTTTGTGTGGGAACCATGCCTCTTGCCTGAGGAGACAAGCGTGTGTGTGAATTAATCAGCTCTAAACAGAGAGAGAAGGAAAGATAGAAAGAGGGGAGAAAAATATGAGAATAATCTAAGACCATGTTGTCAATTTAGCAAACAGAGATGATAATGACAAAAGAGTAGATAAAGAAAGATGGATAGAAAGAGGGGAAGTCAGGTGGCTGAGCGGTGATGGAATCGGGCTAGTAATCCGAAGGTTGCCAGTTCGATTCCCGGTCATGCCAACTGACGTTGTGTCCTTGGGCAAGGCACTTCACCCTACTTGCCTCGGGGGAATGTCCCTGTACTTACTGTAAGTCGCTCTGGATAAGAGCGTCTGCTAAATGACTAAATGTAAATGTAAGGAGGGAGAGAGAGATAGATAGAGGGAGAGAGAGAGATAGATAGAGGGTTTTGTGGTGATGTGGGATAAATATGATTGCAATTATGCACAACAGGAAATGCCTTATTATAAATCCTATTTTCATTATAATAGTTTCCTGTATTTTGCATTGCATGCTGTGTGACATGCACACACACACACGGGCACACACACATGCACACACAGGCATGAAAATGAAACTGAACAATAAATCTTCTATCTACACCACATCTCAAATGTTCCACCGCATTTTTCATTTTTTCTTCTGTATTTCCATTTTGATTACATGAAAAATGAATAGTTTTGTTTCTGCTATTTGAGCGTAGGATGGGCGGTAGCACAGAGGACAAGAACATGCCCACCATTCTCTCCCAGTCACACACTTCAAGGGCCACTGAAGGCCAAAACACCATTGATCTGCTGGTTAACTCTGCCGATGAGGGGGTGGGGGTTTGGCAGCTTGAACACGCCAGATAACAGAACAACTTCTAGAAAGTCATTCCAAGAGTGCCCTGCTCTTCATTCACTACCAACATGCTGATAAGTGGTGGGAGTCAGGTGGCTGAGCGGTGAGGGAATCGGGCTAGTAATCCGAAGGTTGCCTGTTCGATTCCCTGTCATGCCAACTGACGTTGTGTCCTTGGGCAAGGCACTTCACCCTACTTGCCTCGGGGGAATGTCCCTGTACTTACTGTAAGTCGCTCTGGATAAGAGCGTCTGCTAAATGACTAAATGTAAATGGATTAAAAACATCAGTATCTTGCGTTTTTGCAGGATGACCAGGAAGAGGTTTAGATAACTCAGCCTTCAACCATCTTTCAACCACGCCCCTCTACGGAGAACTATTATCATCACTAGCTTCACCTGTGCTCTACACATTGACTCTGTTTACTGTCTGTACCTTTGTTCCCTGCCAGATCGTGACAGTATTTTCAAGAGTCTTTCCAGCATTTTCTGCCGTTCAGACCCCTGACTGTTTATTTAGCCAGATTTCTCCTGTTGTTTTTAGATTCTGCATCTGACGTTTGTGAACTCTTTTCTGCCCCTGGATTTCGAGCCTGCCTACTGTTTGTGTTTATCTGCTTTGCTGTGTGGATTAAATCTCACTTTTCCCCCTTGCCTTGGTCTATGTCTGAGTCCCTCCTGCTCTCTACCTGACTAGACGTGTTCTGTATGCTGCTGGAGGAGTTCAGAAAGGCACAGCCAGCTACAGAAGTAGACAGTAATGGTAATGGAGAAATAACAGGGCATGTGAAATAAGTCCCTCAATGCAAGCCCCGGGATAGGCCCCTGGAAACATGACCTCTTCCTTCTGCTTCTGTGTTTTATTTAGATAGAAAACTGAGAAAGAGTCTGAGAGAGAGTATGTGAGAGATAGACAGTGAGAGAGAGAGAGGGAGGGAGAGAGAGAGAGAGAGAGAGAGAGAGAGAGAGAGAGAGGGAGGGAGGGAGGGAGGGAGGGAGGGAGGGAGTAATGTAATTTGTTTAATGTCAATCACCTTTCTCTTTCTTGAGACATTCATCTGAGTAGTGTGGGCAGACAACAATTTATTCCGAAGGTGTGCGAAGGTGAGAAGGGAATTCATTTAAATAATATACATCCTGTCACTCTGACAGCTGATAAACACCATGAAGTAGCACACACACTGAAAAACCAACACAAAATACACGCAGAATCCATTTTCCATCTCTGTACTTCTCACACGTTGGGTGTAACAGAGCTAAATGAAATGTAGAAGTGATCCCTTAGCCCTGTGAAACAGGAAGAAAACATAGGCACCAGATCATTGGACTGTAGGAGAAGGAACACACACCAACCAACACAGAAACACACAATGCATTTTAAGTGTTGACACTTTTAGTTTGAGCCTCATGGTCCCTGTGGTTATCAGACCCGAGCATGCAGTCAGTGAAGTCACCCCCTGCTGGGCTCAACTTCGGTCTAACACTCACTCTTCCTTGGCTGTTTACTACAGGAAAGACTTCAGAACAAGTCTGAAGATGAAAGTCTGGTTTGTTCAATGTGCGTTTGGATCCAGAGCACTGGATGTTTACAAGGCCACAGTTACCGTGGGTAGAGTGTCCTTGTATCACCATAGCGGACTACAATTATATTTGACTGGCAGGAAGTCTTGAGTCTAAACACTCAATTCATTATCATTAAAATGACTTACCGGTATTTGTACTGGATTATTCTTGTCAACTTCAAAGGAACCAATGTGTTTTTCTGAATATGCACCCCAGCCTCAAGACAGTCCAGAGAGATTCAAGCAAACACTGGTGTTTACATTTACATTTAGCAGACGCTCTTATCCAGAGCGACTTACAGTAAGTACAGGGACATTCTCCCCGAGGCAAGTAGGGTGAAGTGCCTTGCCCAAGGACACAACGTCAATTGACACGGCCGGGAATCGAACCTGCAACCTTCTGATTACTTGTCCGATTCCCTAACCACTCAGCCACCTGACTCCCTGTTTGACGGGATTTCTAACCATGTTTGTACGTCCCTCTGCTGACAGCTGCATATGCTGGAGCAGCCCTCTCCTAACCCACCCTGCTGCTGGGGTGGCAGACGAGGATCCCTGTGTTTGCTGTTCAGTGTTCATACACACAGCACATGGAGGGGGTTCATACTTTCAGCTTTCAGATTAAATCCACGTTAGCATGCATACGTACATACAGACACGCACACAAACACATACACACAGACAGATGCACAAGGTACATAGTACATGGAACACAAGAACATATATCACTTATTTATTGTGCTCTTTTGTGCAGTTTTCTGTATTGACAGGTCATACACACACACACACACAAACAAATACATACAGAAGGTACATAGTACATAAAAAAATGTCACTCATTTCCTGAGCTCTTCTGGGCATACACACACACACACACACACACTCAGCTGAGGCAATCGGTCCAGAGAAAGCCAGGCAATCCTGGACTTAGTGCTGGTCGGTAAGACTAAGCCGACTCACAGGACAGAGAGCAGAGAGAGAGAGCAGCGGCAGCTCTCCTCCCTCTCCTCTGAGAGCACATGGACAGATAGCACTCTGGCTAATCACACTCCTACTGTGTGTTGCTCTGAACTGCTATCAAATAGCCCCTGTTTGATATATTGGTCTGAACTTTTCCTGTAGAAGAACATTCTGTACTGTAACTGCTTTTAATGGATGTTGAAGCTAAGCAAATTCCAGAGAGCAGAACAATAGCCTTCACTCTCCTGGTCCCTCTCCAGGAGCGGGGACAGAGCCTGGAGCTCACAAATGGCAGCCATCTGACTCTCTTAAGAGTGCTTTCATATTAAGCTTTAAACGGATACACGTTATTCAGGCGAAAGCTGTGATTTAATCGTCTGACCAGAGGAGAATGCATGAGTATGCACGCGTGGGTGTGTGTAACGACAAGAAAGAAGGGGGGAGGAGACAGAATTCTGCGAAAGAGAGAATGAAAGGAAGAAATAAAAAGCTGAATCTTGTGAGGAAGGATTCAAGTCATGAATCACTGGCCACTCCACTGGTCCTTTTGACAGGAATGCAGGATCAGGGGTTTCAGGTGTGTGTGTGTTGATGTGTGTGTGTGTTTTGATGTGTGTGTGACAGCTATGGGTTTGACCTGCTTCCCCGCCTCGTCAACTCCCCACACCGCATCCCTCACCTGTCCTTGACTCCTCTGCTTTCCTCCCATCATCACCTCACCTCTCCGATCATCTCTCCTCCCTTTGTTTCCTCTCCCCTCATCTCCTTTCTTTCTCCTACCAACTCCTCTTCTCTCCTCAATGTTTTCCTCCTTAAGATATCCTGTTTCTTGCAACTGGACAGATTGTCTCTGCCACCTTCCCTCCATCGCCACCCTCCACACTACCTGCCTGTCCGCCCACCATTCAGACCCTGGTGTCATCTTCAACCCTACACACGCACACGAACGCACACACACATTCCCCCCCCCCTTTCTCTCTCTCTGTCTCTCTCTCTTTCTCTCTCTCTCTCTCTCTCTCTCTCTCTCTCTCTCTCTGTCTCTCTGTCTCTCTCTCTCTCTCTGTCTCTCTGTCTCTATGTCTCTCCCTCTGTCGCTCTCTCTCTCTCTGTCTCTCTCTCTCTCTCTCTCTCTGTCTCTCTCTCTCTGTCATAATTACACCACATGCCATCTTCCTGAGTTTTACACACTGGCTGGTATGATTACCGTGAACAATAATCCATATCTGCAGATATGATGTCGATGAAACAGTGTATCAATGACCGTTAAGGAGGCTGAGAAGAGATGTCTCACATCCCAGATGGGATGCTCTATAGGATCAATCACAGTCCATATCTTGTGTGAAACAGACAGACTGGATCCCAGGGGAGCTAGAGGCAGCTGTCCTGGTATAGAGCTGGAGGTTTCATTAGCTTGTTAGCTTCTGTTACTTGCCTACAGCAACATATATTTCGGCACTTCAAAGCCTGAGTGATGTTTCAATCCAATAGACTCTGAGTGGATGGCTTTGACTTTGCATCAAGTGTGACATCAAATTGCAGCATACAAACCGAATAAGCCAAAGGTTCACTTTCAGAGTGGGGTTTCATGCGAAAAATATATATTCTAACACAATTTCACATTTCCTTTGGCTGTAGTTGAAACCTTCAGACATATTTTTCATCATGAACTGATGCACTTGGTCTTTGTGCATGTCAACTATACTACTGATATGGCACATTCACCAATAGGCCCGAAGAGACAATAGTGAAATTATTGTACAGTTACAGTACATTAAATATTCATGTATTTATTTAGTCTCAAGCATCATGGTGACTTAATTAAAGGGACGTTGCAGTGTTATAAATGGCAGAGGTTCTCTATAGCTTTACAAGCTTCATTATTAGTGTCGGATTCTTAAAATATACACCAACTCCGTGTTTTATTAACTGAAAACGTAAATAACGATCTCTGAACGCTGTTTTACAGCCCTAAACAGCATGTATGAGTAAAAACAGAGATGTGCCTATTGCTAAACCCACGTGAGAAACAACCCACTAAATTAAAAGGGCTTGTTTGAACAGAGGCCGAAATTAAGACAAACAGCCGCAAGTGGCGGTCTGGCGTCCTCTGACTCACCGAAACAGGAGTTGATGAAGCCGTACCAGTTGCACCCGTGGGTGCCTAGGAACCACTTCCCGTGGATGCTGGACGCGAAGCTCAGCGTGGTGCCGAACAAGCACACTAGCATGTCGCTAACACTGATGTTCAATAAGAGCATGTTGACAGGCGTTCGCAGAGTCTTGAATCGGCAGAAGAGCATGAGGACAACGAAGTTGTTGAGGAATCCGAAAGTCATGATTAAACCCAGGAACACAGAGAGGACTATGAAGCCAGCTCTGGAGAGCTTTGCCTCCGTGGAGTTGCTCGAATCTCGGTCCAGGAACGTGAACAGGTCTTCGCTCACGTTGAAACTGTAGTTCAGGTCTGCCTGGTCAGAAAACATCCTGGGTTTTATTCATTAAAGCTAGTTTCACATTAGTCTTATGAGGGCTTGGGTGAAATTGGATAGGGCGCACAGCTCGCAGCAATTATCTAGATATCTTTCTTCCATTCTCACTGCCCATTTACAGTTTATAGACTGCATTACAGCCCATCGAGATGGGTTCAATAGTAGAGATCCAGATGGTAGCTTAATCCATGCTCTGGATAACACAGGTATGCGGAATTCTCTCTTTTTCTTCAAAACTTGTTTTTAGTGAAAACTCCTCTGCGTTTGTATTGTTCGTTGGGCATCAATTGAGCTTTATGCATCTCTTCAATCGAGATTGTCAGGCTACAGATGTAGTAGGCTATCTAACATAAATTGTCGAATTATTTTGATTCTTGGCTAGTGCCTAAATTGGCATTTTCTGAGCATTTTAACGGTAAAGCGATGGTGCAAGGCAGTCCTCAAGTGAGAGCGCACGCTGGTCCACAGTGTACATTGCCGTTACGCGAAGGCTCCAGATTAATTCACAATCTTCGACTGCAGATGGAGTAAATGTATAATGTCCTGTGTAAGGTTACTTAATCTTTTTTCTAATCATTATCATTATTCTGATCGTATGAAACGTCTTGCTGAATGCTGGCCGTTAGGCTAAGAATCAACATTGAAAGTCTAGTATTCCATACCTTGCAAACAAACTTTCTGTGTATACAAATGTTCCACGAACTGGCTACATAAGTTATAATTCCCTACGAACATATTAGTCTCCAATAAATCCGCACATCGGCCGCATGACCGTGTTGAGCACCTGAGAGCTCTCAATCCTCGAATGAGCGCGGAAAAGCTTTTAAAGCCAAATCTCAGCCTACGTCACCAGATAGAGCCTTAAAGAGAGAGAGAGAGAGAGAGAGAGAGAGAGAGATAGTGAAAGAGAGAAAGAAAAACCGAATGGGGAATAGTTGAGAGGTGGGAGTTTTATGGATAAAGTGACAGACGCACCTTCCTTCGCATGCACATACAGACACCAAATCACCACGATCCCTATGAAGGGATCCAATGTTATTGGACAGTTTCCAATATCTCATAAAATAGAGTTAGTTAAACCTCAGTGTTCCAAAAAGAGAATATTATTTGGATGTTTTGCGTTGGAATGGTTATTTCTGACACATCTCAACCAACACATGACCAATCTCTCATGACACGAATGAGAGATTACGGCACCATCCAGGAAGAGGCAGACAGACAGGTCTGAGACTGCTACAGCAGGCAGACAGGTCTGAGACTGCTACAGCATGCTGTAAGAGGCAGACAGACAGGTCTGAGACTGCTACAGCAGGCAGACAGACAGGTCTGAGACTGCTACATCATGCTGTAAGAGGCAGACAGACAGGTCTGAGACTGCTACATCATGCTGTAAGAGGCAGACAGACAGGTCTGAGACTGCTACCGCATGCTGTAAGAGGCAGACAGACAGGTCTGGGACTGCTACATCATGCTGTAAGAGGCAGACAGACAGGTCTGAGACTGCTACATCATGCTGTAAGAGGCAGACAGACAGGTCTGGGACTGCTACAGCATGCTGTAAGAGGCAGACAGACAGGTCTGGGACTGCTACATCATGCTGTAAGAGGCAGACAGACAGGTCTGAGACTGCTACATCATGCTGTAAGAGGCAGACAGACAGGTCTGGGACTGCTACAGCATGCTGTAAGAGGCAGACAGACAGGTCTGGGACTGCTACATCATGCTGTAAGAGGCAGACAGACAGGTCTGAGACTGCTACATCATGCTGTAAGAGGCAGACAGACAGGTCTGAGACTGCTACATCATGCTGTAAGAGGCAGACAGACAGGTCTGGGACTGCTACATCATGCTGTAAGAGGCAGACAGACAGGTCTGAGACTGCTACATCAGGCTGTAAGAGGCAGACAGACAGGTCTGGGACTGCTACATCAGGCTGTAAGAGGCAGACAGACAGGTCTGGGACTGCTACATCAGGCTGTAAGAGGCAGACAGACAGGTCTGAGACTGCTACATCATGCTGTAAGAGGCAGACAGACAGGTCTGGGACTGCTACATCAGGCTGTAAGAGGCAGACAGACAGGTCTGGGACTGCTACATCAGGCTGTAAGAGGCAGACAGACAGGTCTGGGACTGCTACATCATGCTGTAAGAGGCAGACAGGCTGGGCCAGAGGAGCTGAGGGCAGAGGTTGTGGCACCAGAGGAAGTACACAAGTTGTAGCGTGCTTTAGCATCCAAGAGGGGGGATTATTTACACTCTGAACTGTATATGTTTGTGTGACAGAGCTGAACTGGTTAAATCCCCCTCCTGAGTGTATGCACTGTAGGCACTACAGTATGTAGCCTATGTGCAGCTTGTCTGTATGCTTGTGTAATAAGCATGTAGTTGAGGTAGTGATGCCGGAGGGATGCCAGTTGCCACCTGTCCTCCTACAACACCCAACTCATCAGCCCTGACTGGTGTACAGTAGCTATGTCCAGCATATAGGACAACTCTTTTAGTTATAGACAAAACTAATCCAGATATCAGCATTCTATATTAGTATTGCAGGCCTCAGCAGGGATTTTAAAGCTCTTATTTACAACACAATGATGCCTGATTAATTTTGTTGAAGGGTTAGGACAGCATGTGGAAATAATCTCTTTTATTTGACAAGAACACAATTGCAGTTAAAATGTGTTGCTTTATCCCAAATTACAGACCAAATCCTCGGAGGCAAGCTGAGCTTCACAGCGCTATTGTTTGTGTGTGTGTTCTCACACTCACAGTCAGATTCACGGACGTTTCCACAGAATTTTAGACCACATTTTGATTAGCTGGGAAATGTTCCACAAGGCTTTCAAAGTTATTGTTAGCGTCCACAAATTTATTAACATTTCAGCCTATTTTTAATGCTAGCAATCCAGCCGTCCAGCCCTGAAATGCTGTCATCTTGTATGATATTTTGGAGGAGTCCTCGGAATCTTGTTCATTATCCTCCCTCTGTTGATTGGTCAAGTGTACTTGTGTACCAGAAACCCTCTCATATAATCCTGGAGAGCTAATCTGGAAATACAGTAGCATGTTTCCCATTGAACCAGTATGTTTGAAAAATGACTTGAAATTCAAACAGATATTATTCAGGGATTGCATCTGTGGGTGGACAGAAACATTTCTGGCTTTCACAAATCCATGTGACTCAGGGACAGTGAATTGGGTGGGCAATGCCCAGGCTGGTCTTCCCTCTTCCTCGGTACTGGCCCAGAATGCACCTCTGTAGTTTAGACTTTAGACAAATGTAGCAAATAGACAAACTCTAACTAGTCCCAGCCAAGATCCCTGTGAATCTTATGGTTTTGTCTTCTGCATGGTAACTACGCTTGTTACTGTAACAAAAGTGCAGGTAGTAAAGATACAGATCCACTCCAGGTCACATCTGGGTCGGTGTTGTTTATTCCTGCTGTCTTTCTGAACCTGACCCATGTGGCAGTGACCCCTGGGGGGTCAGTGGGGGGCCTCTAACCCCTCCCAGGCATGCTGCACCCGGCCCTAACCCTGCACAGGCCTCGTGGGGGGTCTGAGACGTGAGAGGGCAGAGGGCTGTGCAGCCTGGGGCTGTGTAGGGTGTTGATGAGAGACAAGGAGAACGCATGAGAAGAAAAGAGATACAGAGAGAGGGAGAGGGAGGGAGAAGAAGAGACGGAGAGAGAGAGAGGAGCCGAGAGAGAGACAGAGGAAAGAAATCAGTCAGAAAGTGCGAACATTTGAAAAGAGAATTTTATAGAGAGCGAGAGAGGTGGAAAGAGAGAGCAAGAGAGAGAGAGAAGAGAGAGAGAGAGAGAGAGAGAGAGAGAGAGAGAGAGAGAGAGAGAGAGAGAGAGAGAGAGTGTGCTGCCCGTGCAGAAAAACGATATACCTTTGTTACCTGACTCCTATCTACTTTTACAGCTGGCACCATAATGGGGACTGCACACATTTTTCAGAATTAGAAAATGGAAATGACAAATTATAGCTGTGATTACTGTTGGCCCTGCCTCAGACTGTTTCCCTGCTATAGTGGTCCCAGAGCTTGGCTGCTTGTTAATGTTGATTAGCACTCCTCATTAGAATAGATTGGAATTATACGTGTGAGTTACAATGTGAGTTCGGGTAAAGAACAGACAGGGGAAGGAAGGACAGGGAAGGAGAGGAGAGGAGGGGGGAGGAGAGGAGATATGAGGAGAGGAGAAGACAAAAGAGGAGAGGAGATATGGGGAAAGGGGAACAGAGGTAAGGGGAGGACAGTAGAGGAGATAGGAGAGGACAGGAGAAATCAAGACAGGACAGGGAAGAACAAGGACAGGAGAGGAGAAGGGAGGTGATGGTTTTCTCTGGACATTTGAGTCACACCTGTCTTGGGCAACAACTGATTAGGCCAAGGCCACATTGAGATGCTGTTGTGAAGGGTCAGAGATGTGTGCAAGGGTACTGTCTGTGTGGTAGACAGGCATACACAAGTTCACTTTCCCATCTCTCCCTTTCACACACACACACACACACACACACATGTTCACATACAGTCAGACACAAATAAAACGTGTTCACACCCTTCTATCTCAGTTAGCGCTAAGACGGTGAGCTTATGACACTGACATGCTACAATGGGAATGACCTCAGGAGAAGGGCGCTTTTAGAGTTGCACGGTCACACCACGACAGCTGAGTCCTTTTACTGGTCCACACTTATCATAAGATCCATTATCCATAATCTCACTGGATACCATCATTTCCGGTTATCCTCAATAAAAGGCATGTGTATTACTGTATGTGTTTCAAGTGCATAACCTATTTACTTGTCTGGTGGATCCAGGAAGCAAGCTCTTAGTGTCCGGTCACTGCAGTCTATGCAACGGCTAAGACTAGGAGAGAAAGTGCCCGAGGGGGGAGATTTTTCAACCATGATTCAGAGCTTCTCTTAAAAGGAAGAGACTGCCAAGGTCTGTACACAAAAGGCACCAGGTAATGGAAATAATTTCTTTCGTACAGACTTTGGCCTTCCCACTGTTTGCAATACCACTGGTAATGCAAATGTTTTATTGTGAAGGAATCGTTTCATTTGGTTCAAGCTGTAAGGAGGGATCTCTCTCTCTCTCTCTCTCTCTCTCTCTCTCTCTCTCTCTCTCTCTCTCTCTCCCCCTTTCCCTTTGGACCTTTTTAAAACCTTCAGGCAACCACCCACATGTTTTTCCCAATCTATTTCTCAACAAGTTACATAGCAAATCCCTAACAGAAATGCTGCATGTTCCCCTTTCTCCACTTCTTACGGTAACAAAGGTTTAAAGTGGCCAGTCTCCTTCACTGTTCATCAGATGAATGCACCCTTCAGGCTGTTTGCCCCCCTTGAGAGGTGTCAGTCTGTCACAGGCTGGGGGGGCAGTTGTCCTTGTGCCCATGACTGCTGGCACTGCTGTTCTGAATCTGGGACTGGCTGCATCTGGATCAAAGGATGAGAGGGTGCTCCAAACAGATCTGGGACCAGACACATGAGGAGGCGAGGGAGAGAGAGAGAGAGAGAGAGAGAGAGAGAGAGAGAGAGAGAGAGAGAGAGAGAGACGCCGAAAGAAGGTTAAGGGGAGGAAAGGAACATCAGTAAGCCATGATTCGTCTAGGGAGGATTCGACCAGACCCACTAATGAAGCTCCACTTAGGTGTCCTACCTCCATTAGCAGCTGTCTGCTGGTTCATTACCAAACAACACACTAACACAGTAGCACACACCTCCACCGACAGATGGGTGGTTTTCCGGAATAGCCCACTGATTAATGTTCTCTTCCTTCTGCTCTAATGGCCTCACTGAAAGAGAGTCTCCCTAAAGGAGACAGTGGCGCTCGTTACCCTCTCTTTCCTTCTAATGTCCTTGTGACTGAGGTGTCAGACAGGGGACATTTTCTCTCACACCTTAATGTCCCTCCTTCGCTTTCTCTAACGTCCAGTTGAACCTATGTGTGTGTGTTTGTGTGCGTGCCAGCGAGAGACTTAGTGTGTGCATTCCAATCTCCGTTTGAGTGTGTGAATGGGAGTGTGCTTGCTTATCCACGTGTGTCGGTGTGTGTGCTCACCTGTGTGTGTGGTGTGTGTGTGTGTGTGTGTGTGTGTGTGTGCTTCACAGCAGGTGTGCTGTGTGTGTGTGTGTGTGTGTGTGCTTCACAGCAGGTGTGCTGTGTGTGAGTGTGTATGTGTGTGTGTGTGTGCTTCACAGCAGGTGTGCTTCATTTCCTGCTGTGCTTTCTTTGGGTATTCACTCCACAGGTACTGTGGTTCTTTCCTCAAAACACACATCCTTGTGCATTCTGATGTTGATTTGGTTTTCTGAGTACAGGTATCTATTATATAATGTATTATTCAATTAATTTCATAATTGATTACCTGTGTGGGTTATCTCCTGTAACCCCTGTTATCTCCTGTTAAAGTGCCTCTGACACAAACAAATCTACAAAAACACAATGATGTGCTTATGTAGAGAAGGCAGGAAGGCAAGGTAATTGGGGCCCAGTGAGATGTGCAGAGAAAGAGTTTTGAGTTTAGACTCTATAAGTGATTTGGAAAGCATACCAGTGGAATGAATTTGAACTCAACATAGCCAGCTTTGATTAAGCACATATGCCTGAGAGGTTTCCGACAAGCACACAAGCACCCAGGGCAGCACACACGCTCACACAGCACACAAAGACATCAAGTCATGGCATACAGTAGTCTTCAGAGCTTCTTTGACAAGCCCATGGTTAATACCGGAGAATAACAGAGATGTAATTACCGTACTCTGTGTTTATAAATGTGTAGGATTATTCAGTCATCCAGGTACTGTATTTCTCACTGGGACATATCGATCTCTCTTGCAAGGCAGACCCGCCAAGAACCACACAAAAAGAATAAGGAAATCTTGAGTGATTGGAAAGTGTAATTCTGGAGTTGAGGGGTTTCCGTCAGTGCGCTGGTGTGTGTGGGGGAGATTGTGCTGTCAACACTGTGTGGCTGAGAGAAAGGCCAACCAAGCAAAGATGATGAGTGGGCTGGTTCATTCCAACTTCTCCGTGCCTTTCAATGGGCCCAGATCTCTTCCTCTTTTTTCCCTCTCTCTCTCTCTCTCTCTCTCTCTCTCTCTCTCTCTCTCTCTCTCTCTCTCTCTCTCTCTCTCTCTCTCTCTCTCTCTCTCTCTCTCTCTCTCTCTCTCTCTCTCTCTCTCTCTCACCTCGCCCGGCTCAAACTGGGAAAGTCCAGATAACGAACCCCTCAAACATTGCTTTGGCCTTGCTGAGAAACGAAAAGCTAGCAGTTTGATGACAAGGCTGTACGGTGTTTCCAGCTTACCTGCAGTTTTAGAAAGTGAATGGCAGAGTGACAGCTTTTGTGGCTGCCTTATAAACACTTACAAATAACAATACACACTCTCTCTCCTTCTTTCTCTCTCCCTCTCTCACACACACTGACATACACTCTAAACATGAATAAATAACATCAAGTCAATAGACCTGTGCATGTGTGTGTGGTCAATTCAAGCCAGATGCTGAGTCAACAAATTCAAGGCATGAAAGACTGTGTGAGACCATTTGAATGCAATTATCCTCAGGAAAAGGAGAGAAAAAGGTTGGTAGTAGGTAGGAAGAGTAGAATCTCAAGTGGAAAGTGCGACACTAAACCAGGCAAGAAGAGGAAATAGGCTTAAAACATTACAATCAAAATAGGTTACTGATTAAAAAAAATACGGAATAAACATCTACAAAAGGAAAAGAATACATACAAATTAAGAATATTAAAAATATGCAATACCAAAAGAATGCAGTGTAGCTAGCTGAAAAAGAGCTTAACAGTGGCTAGTTGTCAAGAGAGAGTACCAGGGGGCCCCCATATTTTGTACTCATTCCAAATCAAATTTGCTCCATCTTTAACTATCTATATAATTGAAATGTATGAACTATTCTGCATAATTGACCATGAACATCCAGTAATTAGCCAGTCGTTATCCGTCGTAGCCGACGTGTTTACTAATGTGCTCCCCTAGAGAGTTCCGCTCTCCGTGTAAAAGGTCCTTGGCATGCTGGAAGATAAAAGTCAGACGTGATCTCACTCCCCAGCATCTGTTCAGGATCACAAAGACGACAGTGAAGACCAAGCTGAGAAACATAGGATCCACACACACACACACCGTCACACACACATCATCCCTGTACTGTTTCTCTCTTCCAACTAGGGAAACAGGTGGGAGAGGTTGACAGCAATATAAATGATCAAAACTCTGTTCCTCCTCCCTTTGTATTGGATGTGTGTGCCGAGCATGTGTATCCCTGCTCTACGGCTTACTGGTGTTGTCGAGTTCTATATTGGTTAGATGATGTTCAGCTGTTGGCTGCTCAGACAATGTGGATGGACCAGTCGCCTCACATTGCTAAATGACTAAATGACATTTTGTTTGCAGGGAAAACTTGTGTGTGTGAAGGTGGGGGGGGGAAGGGTAATATGAAAAGAGCAAGAGATAAACATTAATCATAATCATAATAACCATAATCCCCATAATTTCCACAGCGATAATTGTTTCCAGTGGTCCTCCATTAGAAGTCATTATCTTTTGATATTCTGCCAAAATGTTCCTCGTCAAAACAGTGTCATTGTCAAAAAGCTTTCCCATCATTACTAATACTTACCTATTACTAATACCATAACTAACACCTTGAAGCCTGAGAGAAAAAAAGAGAGTGGTTTGGAGAGGGTTGGGGTGATAGTGAGCAGAAATGTATAGCTACTCTATTTGATTCAATATCCCAATGACACACGTGCTTGGTTGCAAAACATCCCTTTCACTGAAAGAACACGAGGACAGATTTGATACAATTTGTTGCTCGTCTTTATAATCTGATCAATTCCATTTGGACAGGGATTACGTCTGATCCAGATTCTGACAGTGGCCGCTGTGATGAGGGACTAGGCCAGAGTGAGAGACTGGGGCACGCTGTCCTCGTTAGACTTGTTTGTTGAATCATCCTGTGTTAATTAGGCTGATTGACTCTTACATTAGAGTGGCCATGTTGGTTGGCTGGCAGGCTGACCCAATAATGTGCTTGACCTCACAGACAACCAGACATCCAGACAGCCCGACAGGCAGTCACATAGCCAGGCAGTCAGACCAAAAGGCAACCAGAGTCTGCAGAACAGGTGATTACTTCTGTTTGTATGAGCGGCTCACAGCGTGGCAGGCCACTAAACCTGCGGGGGTGGTGGGTGGGTGTGGGGGTTTGGGGTGGTCCACCTGAGGCAAGGGCCTTGGATTGAGCTCAAGGGTTAAAAGAACATCAGCACATTGATTTTCACCTAAATTAGTTATTAGATAGAGACGGACAAAGACAGAGAGTAAAGACACAGTGAAAGAGAGAAATTATGTGTCTGCACTTACTGTGTGTGTGTGTGTGTGTGTGTGTGTGTGTGTGTGTGTGTGTGTGTGGTGGAAGGCTGAAGGCTAATTATAAACATCAGATTAATTAGTCCACTTGAGGCAAGGCCTTGGTTTGAGGTCAAGGGTTAAAAGAACATCAGCACATTGATTTTCACCTAAATTTGTTATTAGAAAGAGACGGACAAAGATAGTAAAGACACAGTGAAAGAGAGTAATTATATGTCTGCCCTTACTGTGGGTGTGTGTGTGTCTGTATATGTGTGTTCATGTGCCCTTGCTTGTGAGTGTGATGTTGCAGCAGCAAATCAAGACAAGAAAGTATATCTGTGTATCTGAACCAGCGTGTTATTAAAGATCGGATAGGAGATCAAATAGTAAACACTTTGGGCTCTCCACTCCAGTTCTCCAAATCAAATGGAATAATTTTTAGGTTTACTTGATGGTGTGAACATGTAAACAGAAACCGAGAGGGACTTCAAGAGGTAGGCAGTCTTATGGCCAATCAAACCATCAGCTTCTCTCAGAGTGGGCAGGGTTAGGGTTAGGGTTAGGAGTGGGCAGAGCAAGAGTGTCTGCCCACACAGGCCCTGATTAAGGAGTAACTACGCTGACTGACTTCTGGGTTTAATGTTTTTTTTGTGTATCTGTGCAAAATACAGATGTATTAAAACTTTGGAGGGTGTGTGTGTGCGTGAGTGTCTATGCTGCTTCTGGTTACGTAGCTTGTACACACTTACTAGTGGAGATCATGGAGGATTAGATTCCTGTATCCAAAGACAGCATATTGAATGTTTTTCCGAGCACATTATCCGAGATAAAAACATGGGACATGTCGTGACTTTATATGTATAAAAAAAAAGTATTTTTCCTATTTTTAAACACCACAGGAAATTTATAAAAAATGTAAGAACGTTTCAAAACTAGAGAACAAAAACAGTTGTGGACCCAGTGGCTGTATAGGAGTGTGTGTCATTAAGACCAAGGATTTGAGGCAGGGGCCCGGGTTCGATTCCAGCCCGGGCCTTGTCCTGCATTTCTTCTACTCTCTCCCTGCTCTCCTGTCTCTCCTCAATGGTCTCTCTCCTCAACTGTCTCCATTAATGATGCAGAAACAAGGAAAATTTGTTTTCCTGTGGTTGAGAGACATTTGGGTCAAAGTGGCGCATCAGATATAATCAAATATTCAGCATACAAAATATCTAAGGACTAAAGCAAAGCTTGTTCATTTCTAATTAATCACTTAAGCAGGGATCGGAATAACAATGTCTCATCGTGTTTATTGTTTTGCAAATGATCTTCGATGTAAATGATCTTTGATGGCACATACTTGACCCAGCCAAATCTGAACAGAGCAAAGTGATTCTATGCGATCGTGTTCAAACATTCTGGAATTATTTAAAAATCTAGTCAATTCTAATTTTAACTGCTGTTGAATGTGTGTGGGTGAGTGAGTGAATGAGTGAGTGAGTGTGTGGGTGAGCACGTGTCCATGAGTGTGCCCGATGAAAAACTGTTGCATGGTGTTTGAGGAGGACAAATACATTTTACATTACATTTACATTTAGTCACTTAGCAGATGCTCTTATTTACATTTATTCATTTAGCAGACGCTTTTATCCAAAACGACTTCCAAGAGAGAGCTTTACAAAGTGCATAGGTCACTGATAGTAACAACAAGATAGCCACAAAAACATTGCGAGTAGCCAAAACATGAAGCACACATTGTGAACAACCAAAGTAAGTGCCAAAGGGAAGAACCATAAGAGCATGTAGTTAAACAGGTTACAATTAAACAACATGAACCGCTATAAGTGCAAGGAATCGGCCGGGAATCGAACCGGCAAACCTTCTGATTAATAGCCCGATTCCCTAACCGCTCAGCGATCTGACCCCCTGAAATAAGAGGAGAGAGGCCACAAAAACTGTTAAACAACCTCCTCAGATGTTTGCTATGATTCTGAAGAGCTAGAATACTCTAAATGGATCCTTATTTAATGTATGTGATATGCCAGAGTGGTGGAGATGGAGGGATGGATAGAAGAGGGGAATGGAAGGGGCAGTAGAAGGAGAGGTAGAGAGGTGAATATGCAGATACTGTAGGAACAGAGACAAGGAAAACGAGATGGTGATGCAGATAATAGAAACCAAGATAGAGATCTAATGGTAGAAGTAGAGATTAAAGAGAGTGTGCTGATAAAGTAATTCTTTTATGATTCATTTCCAGTTTCTTACAGACTAATCTAAAGTTACTTTTAAAAGCACTGTAATTACATTGTTTTACAGTGGAATGACAGTCAGAAGAAAAGGAGGAAGGAAATATGAGTCACAGCCAAACTGTGTCTGCATGCACCGCCACTGTCGTGGCGACCAGCAGCACAGTGTTTTTACTAGGCAGATTAAATCTCTGGTTGTGAACAGATAAAGAACTCAGCACCTGGATGGTTTAACAATGACAAACCCACAAATGACTGGTGCATTCAAATGATCCGTGACATTTAAAGGGGATTCAGATTTGAATAATGATTGCCACAGAATAGTCAGCAATTACCGTGAATGCAGCACAGTACAATGTGTAAGGAAATGTACGTACAAATATAGTGTTTGACACTACTTGCAATGAAGGTGCCAAAGTTGCCTATAGTAAGCCTATAGTATTGATATCAGTGGGCCTCTTAAATGCCAGAGAAGGACATGGACGTCACTCACACACCTGCTTCACTTTCCCGGGTGATCCCAGAGAGACAGGGATGACTTATAGGAACCAAGGTATGATGTGTCATCACCAGCCAATCAGACAGCTGAGACATTCAGACAGCAGGCCAGAACATGGGGGCGATCGTCTTTGAGACTGGGTGGAACTAGCTCACAGGAAAGGCCTCTCTACATCCTTAGTACATCATAAATGAATACAACACCTGTTAGGACACACCAGTTAGGACACACCAGATACTGTTCACCTGTGGCGACACACCAGTTAGGACACACCAGATACTGTTCACCTGTGGCGACACACCAGTTAGGACACACCAGATACTGTTCACCTGTGGCGACACACCAGTTAGGACACACCAGATACTGTTCACCTGTGGCGACACACCAGTTAGGACACACCAGATACTGTTCACCTGTGGCGACACACCAGTTAGGAGACACCAGATACTGTTCACCTGTGGCGACACACCAGTTAGGACACACCAGATACTGTTCACCTGTGGCGACACACCAGTTAGGACACACCAGATACTGTTCACCTGTGGCGACACACCAGTTAGGACACACCAGATACTGTTCACCTGTGGCGACACACCAGTTAGGACACACCAGATACTGTTCACCTGTGGCGACACACCAGTTAGGAGACACCAGATACTGTTCACCTGTGGCGACACACCAGTTAGGACACACCAGATACTGTTCACCTGTGGCGACACACCAGTTAGGACACACCAGATACTGTTCACCTGTGGCGACACACCAGTTAGGACACACCAGATACTGTTCACCTGTGGCGACACACCAGTTAGGAGACACCAGATACTGTTCACCTGTGGCGACACACCAGTTAGGACACACCAGATACTGTTCACCTGTGGCGACACACCAGTTAGGACACACCAGATACTGTTCACCTGTGGCGACACACCAGTTAGGACACACCAGATACTGTTCACCTGTGGCGACACACCAGTTAGGAGACACCAGATACTGTTCACCTGTGGCGACACACCAGTTAGGAGACACCAGATACTGTTCACCTGTGGCGACACACCAGTTAGGACACACCAGATACTGTTCACCTGTGGCGACACACCAGTTAGGACACACCAGATACTGTTCACCTGTGGCGACACACCAGTTAGGACACACCAGATACTGTTCACCTGTGGCGACACACCAGTTAGGACACACCAGATACTGTTCACCTGTGGCGACACACCAGTTAGGACACACCAGATACTGTTCACCTGTGGCGACACACCAGTTAGGAGACACCAGATACTGTTCACCTGTGGCGACACACCAGTTAGGACACACCAGATACTGTTCACCTGTGGCGACACACCAGTTAGGACACACCAGATACTGTTCACCTGTGGCGACACACCAGTTAGGACACACCAGATACTGTTCACCTGTGGCGACACACCAGTTAGGAGACACCAGATACTGTTCACCTGTGGCGACACACCAGTTAGGACACACCAGATACTGTTCACCTGTGGCGACACACCAGTTAGGACACACCAGATACTGTTCACCTGTGGCGACACACCAGTTAGGACACACCAGATACTGTTCACCTGTGGCGACACACCAGTTAGGAGACACCAGATACTGTTCACCTGTGGCGACACACCAGTTAGGAGACACCAGATACTGTTCACCTGTGGCGACACACCAGTTAGGACACACCAGATACTGTTCACCTGTGGCGACACACCAGTTAGGACACACCAGATACTGTTCACCTGTGGCGACACACCAGTTAGGACACACCAGATACTGTTCACCTGTGGCGACACACCAGTTAGGACACACCAGATACTGTTCACCTGTGGCGACACACCAGTTAGGACACACC
>NW_026911357.1:0-7500 GCF_963692335.1 Osmerus eperlanus | reverse complement strand
TGGTATGATAAGAATAGGATTGGATTCAGACAAAGTATAATAATTTATCTGATTTAATTAATCATATTAGTTAGCCATTGTTAAGACTCAATTCGCTGCATGTTGTTGCACTGTAGTTTAAAAAGTTGTTAATGTGTTATTCTGTCAAAAATGTAAAAAGAAAAATCGAGCGGTGACATTCTTTTCACATAGAAACAATGCATAGGCTCCGAAAAGCAGCGCACTAGTTAAATGGAAAATTACTCAAGTGCGCATCAGCAGACCAAGGCATGAGTTTATGAATAAGCCTCTGTGCATGAGGTGAATGCAGCGGAAATCGACACATCTTACCTGAGTGAATAATGAATACGCAGGGTTTCAGTAAAAATGTATTCAGTAGTTTAACGTTTGCCATTCTGTTGTTATTAAGTGCAAGTGAAAAAATATTATAAATTATTTTATGACAAGGCGTCCAAACTAAGACATAGTCGCTATCGCGGCAGGCTGCTCAATCGATGCATGGAATAATCGCTTGCTTGGAATATCTTCGGCTCAAGAGGGAAATAAACTTCGTTATGCGAGCGTTAGTGGAAAGATAAGATAACTATTCGTTTACATTCTTATAACATGGCCAATGCATATGATTAGTTTTCTAAAAACACATACAAAGCAGTCCTTGCCATTAATATTGATAATGTCGTCGGCAGCTGGCTCAAGCTGGCAAGCTAACGTTAGCTAAATGCTAACTCTGGTAGATGATAAATTGTGTAGCAGGCCAATCAACCAGTTAATGCCTCAAGTTACTCAGATTTACTGCATTTAGAAACGACACAAATGAATGACTACTGCATAATTGTTACACGTGCAACTAAGCAGAATGAGGGAAATTCAGTAACAACCTTAATGCAATGGTGGCAGAGATGAGCAACATTAGCTAGCTAGCAAGTCGAGAGTTGGCCACGTATCGGGGATTGGAGGACTGTTTGCCTGGAAAATACATTTACAGTTTATCCATAAATTACACACATAACAACAGGTACAGATTGGGCAAGGAAAGTTAACTGGAACTGAGGGATTGAAGAAAAGCGAGCGTTTTGGTGACTGAAATGCTGTGAGCCAGAGCCTCCTGTGCTTCCGGGGTTCCTGATGCTGCAGTAAGCAGATGATGAAGCGGGTGCTCTGGGTGATATCAGGACTCAACAGAAGGATGATGAAGCTGCTAGTTGCCCTCGCCTTGATCGCCTACATTGCCTGTGAGTATGTTAAAACACTATGTACTTCAAGTAAGTGTATGCATTAGTTAAACGCAGCACTACTCCCATACTAGTTCCACGATGGAAGATTAACAAGTTCACAGATGTGCATAGCCCTGTGTCTGAAATTTGACAACCGACATTAATGATTAATCGCCTTTTTCGTATATCCTGCGTAGCATATGAAAAAAACCCTGTGAAAATCACATTCATGCACAGTAATACGTTTATGTAGTTTGTCGGGTGTTGATTAGTTCCTGTCTGTCATTAGTTTCTTTTCTTTGTCCAAACACAGAGCAATTATTCGAAAGACAAATCCCATTACCCAGAACCACATTCTCAAGCTGTGTAAATTGGTTCAGCAGGACTTGAGAAAGTGTAATCACACATGGATCTATAGTTAACTTTGTGTAACAACATACTATGGTGTAAAATGATTCTGTCCCCAATAGAGAAGAAATAATTACTCTTGGAACTGACACATTGTCTCTGCATGTGTCTGTGGCCTTGAGAAATAGTGAGGGAGAGAGTGTGTGTAGAGGGGGGGGGGGGGTTGCAGGATGAAAATAAAATAAGAATAGGAGAATTCACTAATACGAACACTTTTTTTAGATTTTTGCTCCGATCTGTCCCAGATGAAGCTTTGAGATAAGAACGACACGTGAGAGAGTCCGAAACACAGTTAAGAGCTGCAGAAAGCCAATCCAGACATCCTGATGTTTTCATCAGCCTCAACCCCTGCCCCAGCCCCAGCCCTTGCCTCATTCTCAGCCCCTGCCTCATTCTCAGCCCCAGTCCAAGAGGTGGAATAGTGGGTCAGCAGGTTTCAGCAGCCTACGATGGATTCAAAACATTCTACATTTAGGTTCAAGTAAGGCAGAAATAGTGGGAGGAGGAGTGGAGGGCAGGGGAGGAGGAGTGGAGGGCAGGGGAGGAGGAGTAGTGGAGGGCAGGGGGAGGAGTAGGAGTGGAGGGCAGGGGGAGGAGGAGTAGTGGAGGGCAGGGGAGGAGTGGAGGGCAGGGGAGGAGGAGGAGTGGAGGGCAGGGGAGGAGGAGGAGTGGAGGGCAGGGGAGGAGGAGGAGGAGTGGAGGGCAGGGGAGGAGGAGTAGTGGAGGGCAGGGGAGGAGTGGAGGGCAGGGGAGGAGGAGGAGTGGAGGGCAGGGGAGGAGGAGGAGTGGAGGGCAGGGGAGGAGGAGGAGTGGAGGGCAGGGGAGGAGGAGTAGTGGAGGGCAGGGGAGGAGGAGGAGGAGTGGAGGGCTGGGGAGGAGGAGTGGAGGGCTGGGGGAGGAGGAGGAGTGGAGGGCTGGGGAGGAGGAGGAGTGGAGGGCAGGGGAGGAGTAGTGGAGGGCAGGGGGAGGAGGAGTAGTGGAGGAGCAGGGGAGGAGGAGGAGTGGAGGGCAGGGGAGGAGGAGGAGTGGAGGGCAGGGGAGGAGGAGTAGTGGAGGGGTAGAGAAGCGCGGTGAGGGCTATGTGGGTCAGGATGGGAGCCGGGATGATAAACGTGTCCTAGTTCAGCGTGTTCTCCCTCTGAGCTGCTGGGCTTCTACCTGCTCCTCCCAGAGCAGCCGACCTTGGCAGACGCCCAAAGGCCATGGGCACAGCTGGTAGACATCCCCATGGCCGTGCACGCAGCCAGACTTATCCCCATGCCCTGACACACACAGACACACTGCCTCCAGTCTCCCTCCTCTTCCTCACAGCAGCCTCGTTTTCGAAGCTTAACTCCATAGAGCCTAGCCTCAGTGTCTACAGGTCCTGAACTCCCAGTGTCTCACATTCCTGACTCCAGCCCCCGTCCTCCAGCCCCCGTCCTCCAGCCCCCTTCCTCCAGCCCCCATTCTCCAGCCCCCACCCTCCACCCCATCCTCTATCCTCCATCCTCCAGCCCCCATCCTCCAGCCCCCAGCCTTAAGCCCCCATCCTCCAGCCCCCATCCTCCAGCCCCCAGCCTTAAGCCCCCATCCTCCAGCCCCCATCCTTAAGCCCCCATCCACCAGCCCCCATCCTCCAGCCTCCTCCCCTAGCCTCCAGCAACTCTACTGGGTGAAACTCTGCTCTCTAAATCTCCTATGGGAAGTGGAGGTACAAAGCACTGTTTTAATGCAAACAGAATGAGAACAGGCAATCTGTAGTATAATGCAATCAGACACACACCTGGCAAAACATGGTTTGAAAAGGTTGCTTGTGTGTGAACCCATACGTAAGTTGGTCCTTTTTCTGTGTCCGTAGTCACACACACACAAACTCACTCTCTCTCTCTCGCTCTTGCTCTCTCCCTGTCTCTCTCCCTGTCTCTCTCCCTGTCTCTCTCTCTGTCTCTCTCTCCCACCTCCCAGCTCTCCTCCAGATCCCAAACTCTTAAACAAAGTTTACCACCAGAAGTTAGGAAGACTTCCTTTTAAAGATGTGAAGTGTTTATAAATAGAAACCTTCCTGCTGGGGTTTGATGGGAGAGGTATATGTATCCCCCTGGTTGATTGACAGGCTGAGGCAAACCCAGATGAGAGCCTGACAGGCTGTGTGGTGGTTACAGGATGGTTTCTCACTAAAGCTCAGGCCTAACTTGCACGCTGCTGCCCTGTTAACCCTCGTGCTGCCTTCGGGTCACATGACCCAAAGGTTCATAACGAACCATCGTTGTGTTTACCCAATTTTACCCAATACAAAAACAAATTAAAATAATTTTCTTTTAACCTTCGCAATGTGGGGGGTCTGAGACAGCCCAACGGTTAAAAGAAAAGGCTTCACTTTGTCTTTGTATGCGGTAAATCTGTCGCAATACGACGGTGGGTCACAATGACTGATGGGTCAGAATGACCCGAAGATAACACAAGGGTTAAACAGGAGCTCTCATACATGTCAGAACTGGAGAGAGAAGATAATCCATTTCCCCCTTCACATATTGATTTACTTATGTTGTATGGTAAGAGGCAAAAGTCCTTAAGAACAAATTATTCAATGTTAGATGGACTGAATAGGACTAGTGCTAGAGCAGTTGCTCATTGGGGTCTTGTTATTTCTCCAACTAACTCACTTCATCATGTTTTTCATCCTTTCCTCTAGCTGTCTGGGGAACCTACACAAATATGAGGTAAAGTATAACACGTTCTAGTGGTTTCAAACTGTATAAAAGTGCACGAATGAACGAGTGTATGAATTCTGTCTCATTAGAATCCAGTTTGTTTCATGGCATTGCCCCATTCCTTCCTGTCTTCCTTGGTTTCTTTCTTCCATCTCCATCACATTCACTTCCCTGAAGCCTTAGGAATGGCGCTGTCAGCAATCTATGAACAAGTGCTTGTTATTGGCCTGAAGCTCCACAGACAACTAGGCTTCAGACTGAGAGTTATACATGTGTCTTTGGCTGGTGCTTGTTTGTGCCAGTGTGTTGTTTGTTCATGGATGCGGAGAGGAAAGGAAGAGAGTGTGTGTGTGTGTGTGTCTCTAAGTCAGTGATGAGGATGTAAATATGCCCCGCTATGTGGATGAGGGTGTGAGACGTTTCTAGCAGGAGACTGATTTGATTCACAGGAGGAAGGCTGAGCACCTGTTTGGGCTGCTTAATAATCCCTACAAGGGTCTGGGGAGGGTGGAGGGTGGAGGAGGGGGGTCGAGGGGGTGTACAGTCTGTCTAAGAGCCGAGGGACATGGGTTTACATCACACTGATGTCATGGAGGCTGGTGGGAGGGATGGAGGGAGAAAGGGATGGAGGAGTGATAGAAGGAGAGGATTCAGGGGGATGGAGAAGTGCCTGGCACAGTGAAGGGTAGAATAAGACGAGATAGGAAGGAGAGGGAGAAGGTGTTCGGGGAGCGTGTTTGCGTGCATGGTTACTTGGCGGTTCGCTCCATGCGGCGTGTTATTAACTCAGGGCTGAAATGATTACCGTTTCCCATCATGCAATGCTGTGTGGATCTGCAGCAAAGCGTGAACACATATCTGTGACCAGCACAGGGACAGGTATTACCACTGCCATCTGTACTCATCGCTTTCTTTCTCCCCCTCTTCCTGTCTCTGTTCATCCCCCTCTACACCCACTCCCCTCTCCTTTTGTCTTTCCCTCTCCTTTTGTCTTTCTTCCAGATCAATTCAGGAGCACGGAGAGATGAAGATTGAACAGAGGATTGATGAAGTGAGTTTACTGCGCTGCTCTCTCTCTCTCTCTCTCTCTCTCTCTCTCTCTCTCTCTCTCTCTCTCTCTCTCTCTCTCTCTCTCCTCTCCTCTCCTCTCCTCTCCTCTCCTCTCCTCTCCTCTCCTCTCCTCCTCTCGGTTTGGTTTTGTCTCTCCTTTTCGTCAATGCGAAGGGACGGTTTACTTTATGACGCACACACGCTTACACACACGCCCCCAAACATGCTGCTGAGTGAAAGCTCAATATAATTAGGCTTCAATTAAACTTAGCAGCAGTGTTTAACCCTCGTGCTGCCTTCGGGTCACATGACCCAAAGGTTCATAACGAACCATCGTTGTGTTTACCCAATTTTACCCAATACAAAAACAAATCAAAATAATTTTCTTTTAACCTTTGCAATGTGGGGGGTCTGAGACAGCCTAGCTGTTAAAAGAAAATGCTTCACTTTGTCTTTGTATGCGGTAAATTTGTCGCAATACGACGGTGGGTCACAATGACTGATGGGTCAGAATGACCCGAAGATAACACAAGGGTTAATTTAACCACACAGTAAGAGGCATGATCCCCAATCTTCTCCCACACTTCCTGCTCTGATTGGCCGGTTCTACCGTCCACACAGTTTGGGTTGTTTCTTTAATCTGCCTGCCTGTCAAATCAACAGCCAAACTGCCTTAACCCTTGTGTTATCTTCGGGTCATTCTGACCCATCAGTCATTGTGACCCACCGTCGTATTGCGACAGATTTACCGCATACAAAGACAAAGTGAAGCATTTTCTTTTAACCGTTGGGCTGTCTCAGACCCCCCACATTGCAAAGGTTAAAAGAAAATTATTTTAATTTGTTTTTGTATTGGGTAAAATTGGGTAAACACAACGATGGTTCGTTATGAACCTTTGGGTCATGTGACCCGAAGGCAGCACAAGGGTTAATTCACAATCATCTCAGAGAGAGGATGCCAATGATTGAAGGCCAACTTATACTTCTGCGTTTTTACGGAGACGGAGACGGGGAATGCCCTCTCCGTCAAGGAATGCCCTCTCCGTCAAGGAACGCCCTCTCCGTGCCCTCTCCGAGCCCCTCGGAGAGCTCTACGTGCACCTCCTGATTTTCCTGACTATCCGTCCGTCCGTCCGTCATTTTACGGATACCCCTTGGCTATGATTGGTCCGTATTAAGAACCGCTTGGGTCAGCTAAACAGTACGTGTAAATCAGCATCTGAATTAAAATGTGACGAGAAATGGGCAGTGTAGTTGCTGAAAATGTGCTTATTTTATTGATGAAGCGGCTAATTTGTAAATTTGCTCCGACTTTTCGATAACCTAGCTAGCATCGCAGTGCAGCGCCACCTACTCTTCTGGCAGTGAAGTGTTTTCAGCACCCACAGCCTTCGGAGTACTATAAATTCAACCAATCCGTCCGACTCCGTCTGTCCGTAACGGAGTCGGAGAAGTATAATTCGGCCTTAAGTCATGAGGACGTATTGATCCATTGATAATCAGAGGAGGATGTAATTGATAACTTGTGAAGCCTTGGTTCAGGACTCAGTCTGTGGGAATAAACAAAGGTACATAAACAGCCTTTTATGCAGTGAGAAAAACAACCACTTCTGCTCCTACTCGTGTATGTGGTAGAAGGCTCCTGTCCTGCTGAGAGACATGTTGTTTCTCTTCTTACATATTCAAGGATTCACACTGAGGTCAAAGACCTCCTCTTCAGATGCCCCAAGCACAGCAGAAGTCCAGTCCGCCCAGACTAGACCAGACACAGATGCACTTTATGGGTCGCCAGTATTTCGGCTCGAGTGAAAACTGCTTTCACTCAACTTTGGTTTTGCTAGAGATCATCCGGTGATCTCCCCGACTGAGAAGTTGTTGTCATCACCGCGCAGTCCGGCCCCATCCAGTCACGTCCCTCTCAGCCAGTCAACCCTCCTCCAGCCGGCTGTCTCGTGTGTTCTCGTGAGGCTGGCCATGGCTGACCTGGCAGGGCATCGGCCCAACTTTAGTTGCGAGTTAAGTTGTGTAATGCCATGGCACGTGGAAGATTGGCTGTTGCGGTGTGAAACGATTAGTACTGAATCTCTCTCTCTCTCTCTCTCTCTCTCTCTCTCTCTCTCTCTCTCTCTCTCTCT